>NC_091952.1:111468771-111638771 GCF_031021105.1 Erythrolamprus reginae | reverse complement strand
TACAAGTAGCAGCAGACGTGGCCTACCCATATGGTACGGTGCTTCTTGTAAAATCCATATGGCCTTGTTGAAGGGAATCCCAGCAGGGATGTGAAGGGTGTTAATACCCTTCAGGCCAGGCCTTTTCGTCCTGGGGTTTCTATGGTATTGTCTTTGCAATCTGCCAAAGCACAAACTTAATTCCCTTTTAATAATCAATTATTTTAATCCAGGAACATGCAGCATAGTTTCCTCTTCCTGTCAAATATAGCTTGATTTTTTTCTGGGAAAAAAAATTACAGGCATATTTAGATAATAGTTAAATACATATAACTTTTTTTTTTTTGCTTTTACAGGCAATCCTCCAGAGTATACCTAAATTCTGCTTTCCTTTTGACATTACAAGGTATGTCTTATCACGGGTTTTCAATAAGTGAGGTTGAGGCACTGAACACAATTTGTGCGGTAAAATATTGATTTTCATAGGAAAGTATTGAATAGATTGAAGCACTGTATTAAAATAATTAAGAGGTAAAGTGTTTTCTGAATTGTAAATTTTAATTTATATCTTTCGTAGTAGGCAGTATGATTTTAGTACGCTTTTAGGATTTTAATACATAGCCATAAATCTTTAGCATGCATTTCTTATATAAATATAAAATTGATAAGACATTGTAACTGTATATTAAATTCCTTCCAGCCATCAAGACAAGTATACATAAGAAGTTCCAATTGAAATATCTCTTAAAGATTGTACAGATATGTTCTGACTATAGTACTTTAATTTTAAATATGTCCACAATATTTATTCATATTTAATAGTTTGGTAGGGCAAGCATTTGTTTTCAGTTTATTAAGCAGTAGATTTTAAAAGAAAATCATTCATTATTTTTAATCTTTTTTTTTAAAGTGGGTTACAGAAGCCATTAGAAGAGGCATTGCTCCTCATTTTGTCATAGGAAGAAAACCTCTTCTGAGAATGGCTGTTATGACACCAACTTAGCAGAATTGTTGTTCCATGTGGAACTCTGTGCAGGCTTAATGAAATGCTTAATTACATGTTAGCTGATTAGTCATTGGAGATTTTTTTAACTACTAGAATTCAATGGACAGAATTCTTTACAATTTTTTAATTCAGTTGGAGGGCACATGTCAGGAAGAAACACCTTTTGAACTTCACGGCCAGACAAAGATTTGACTCTAAAAATTTCTCAAATACAAACAATCTGTTACTACAGGATTAGTTCTATCCCATAAAGTTGAATCTAATTATGGATATTTAACCTGCATAAGATTTTTTTCGTAACTTAAGAAACATTTGAGGAGATTATTTAAAATGATTTAAGTTAGCCAATTCTTGCTATAAATTACTTGTTTTTCCTTAGCTTCCAAATACTAATCATTCTGTGTCTTTATTAAAGATATAGTACAGTAGTACCTCTACCTTCAAACGCCTCTACTTATGAACTCTTCTAGATAACTGGGTGTTCAAGATTTTTTTGCCTCTTCTCAACAACCATTTTCCACTTACAAATGTGAACCTCCGAAATTGTAATCAGAAAAGGCAGGGAGAAGCCTCCGTGGGGCTTCTCTAGGAATCTCCTGGGAGGAAACAGGGCCTGCACCCTCCCTGTGGTTTCCCCAATCGCACACATTATTTGCTTTTACATTGATTCCTATGGGAAAAATTGCTTCTTCTTACAAATTTTTCTATTTAAGAACCTGGTCACGGAACAAATTATGTTCATAAGTAGAGGTACCACTGTGTTTTGAAATGAGGGTAAGTTGAAAGTTCAAATAACCAAGTGTAATTAAAATTAATGAGGAATTAATGTGAACTTTTAAGTTAATCTAGTAAGTATTACTTATGTTAAGGTTGGTACATGAACAATTGGGAAATGAGAGAAGAAAGGAAAGGTAGTTTGGTCTAATGGTTAAAGTACTACGAGTCTACGGAGAGGGGCGGCATACAAATCTAATAAATAAATAAATAAATAAATAAATAAATACTGAGTTAGAAAATGGGAGATCGTGAGTTCAAGTCCTACCCTAGTCAAGAACGCCAAGAGAGGATGGCTGACATTAGGCCAGTCATCCTCTCTGAACCAACCCATTCCTCAGAGTTGTTTTGGAGAAATATTATTTATTTATTAATATTATTATTTATTAGATTTGTATGCCGCACCCTCTCCGCATACTCGGGGAGGGGAAAGGTGTGTTGGATATGTTTGTTGCCTTGAGTTATTTGCAAAAATAATAAAAGCGTGATACAAACAAATAATTCTAACTACAGTGATACCTCATCTTACGAACTTAATTGGTTGCAGGAGGAGGTTCGTAAGGTGAAAAGTTCGTAAGATGAAACAATGTTTCCCATAGGAATCAATGGAAAAGCGATTAATGCGTGCAAGCCCAAAAATTCACCCCTTTTGCCTCATTGCTGCCGGCATTCGGATCCTTGTTGGGGGGGGTGGATGGGGGGAGAGACAGCACAGGCTGCCTGGAGGGAGCCTCGTGAGTGCATTGACACGTGAGGGAAGCTGCCTTGCGGTTTGTCAACCGGCGGCGCTCCCACCCTTCTTGAAAGCTTTCTGTGACGAAGCGCTGGGGGAGTGTCAATTCTCCAGGTCCGGAGGCCCCTCCGGCCCCACCAAGCTTCATACAAAGCCAAGCTTCCCAGCCAGCAGAAGCTGCTGTGGTGACGAAGGGGGTGTCAGAAGTTTCTCCCCACGGTGTCCTTGCCCTCCCGATCGGTGGGGAGAAGCTCGGGGAGAAGCTCCTGATGCTGCGCCCCCCTCACCTCCACAGCAGCCGGCTGGGAAGCTTGGCTTAGCCAGCACCCAGCCCTCCTGGCGGCCGCTTTCGATGCGGAGGCTCCCATGATCTCTCGTCGGAATCCACACGCCTCTGCCTCCTGCTTTCCCTGGCACTTTGTTTGCCTCCTGCTGACTGCCCGCTTCCCCGGCTCACTGCTCCAGTCAGCTTCTCAGGTGCTGGCTTGAGTGAGCAATTCGCTTTGTCCCTACGGCACTCGGGACAGGTGGCTGGGCTGGATTGAATTAACCTCTTTCTCCTAATCATCTCCAGTTTTTTAAAAATTGGACACGGATTCAATTCCAAGCGGTAGATGCCAGAACACTTAGAATCCACAGTAAGGAAAGGAGGAAGTTGTTAAGAATGCACAGCATTGGGATAGGCAACCGGCAGGCAAGGCAGCACGCCCTGGGAATCCGGAGCCTCGCTAGCCTGGGTTGAATGAGCAGAAACTCCAGTGCCTTGAGCTTGGCTGTTTTCATTAGAAGGGGAACTGTCAAAAAAAAAAATCCTGCTCATTTTAGATTCAAAATAAGGAAATTAGCTTTTAATTTTTTCTAAAGGGGGGATTCCGGAGTTGGAAGCTTGTAGAAGAGGAATCTTGGGGGGAGGCAGGAGGGCCGGCCTTACACCCCCCCTCCAGCACTTCACCTCCCGCCAGGCAAGAGCACTTGGGAGGCAGTTCTGCCGGCCATGGGCAAGGGGCGAGGAGGATCGGGAGGCTTAAGTCTCCTGCAGCGGCGGCGGCGGCAGCGAGGCTTTGGGTTTTTGGCTTGGGGGGAGGCAGGAGGGCCGGCCTGACACCCCCCCTCCAGCACTTCACCTCCCGCCAGGCAAGAGCACTTGGGAGGCAGTTCTGCCGGCCATGGGCAAGGGGCGAGGAGGATCGGGAGGCTTAAGTCTCCTGCAGCGGCGGCGGCAGCGAGGCTTTGGGTTTTTGGCTTGGGGGGAGGCAGGAGGGCCGGCCTTACACTCCCCCTCCAGCACTTCACCCCCCACCAGGCAAGAGCACTCGGGAGGCAGTTCTGCCAGCCATGGGCGAGGAGGATCCGGAGACTTAAGTCTCCTGCAGCGGCGGCTGAGGCAGCGAGGCTTTGGGTTTTTGGCTGGGGGGAAGGCAGGAGGGCCGGCCTGACACCCCCCCTCCAGCACTTCACCTCCCGCCAGGCAAGAGCACTTGGGAGGCAGTTCTGCCGGCCATGGGCGAGGGGCGGGGAGGATCAGGAGGCTTAAGTCTCCTGCAGCGGTGGCAGTGGCAGCGAGGCTTTAGGTTTTCGGCTGGGGGGGAGGCAGGAGGGCCGGCCTGACACACACACCCTCCAGCACTTCACATCCCGCCAGGCAAGAGCACTTGGGAGGCAGTTCTGCTGGCCATGGCCGAGGGGCGGAGAGGATCGGGAGGCTTAAGTCTCCTGCAGCGGCGACTGCGGCAGCGAGGCTTTGGGTTTTTGGCTGGGGGGGAGGCAGGAGGGCCGGCCTGACACCTCCCCCTCCAGCACTTCACCTCCCGCATGCAGATGGATGAGGAAGGGGGGCATCTGGACCGGGTGCTTCAGCGGGGAATCCCGGCGGGTGGGGAAAGGAATGGAAAATCCCATCGGGGCAGTCACAAGGCAGGGGAATCCCTCTGTCAGTAAGAGCGCACGCGCAGTAAGAGAGCCCACGAACCCGGGCTCAGGTTCGTAAGACGGAAAGTGTTTTTAAGACGAGGCAAAGAAATCTTAAACCCCGGGTTCGTATCTCGAAAAGTTCGTATCACGAGGGGTTCGTATCATGAGGTACCACTGTATTCAATAATGCAGGGGGTAAAGATACAGGCATTGACTATGTGATTATATAAAAATACAGGCTTTGGCTATGTGATCAAAGCCCATCCATTTTTTATTATGTACATCCTATTCATAACATAAAATGGCAACATAGAAAGCCATGCTGGAAACTCAGTGTGAATTAAGGAATTGAGAAACAGAAATGTGCAGAAAGGTAGGACAAAACAAATCCAGATGATTACCATGAGTAAAGAGCAGTATTTTCAAACTTGGCCCCTCTGATTTCTGGGTGTTAACATAGCAATAGAAGTAGCAATAGCACTTAGACACATACCGCTTTATAGTGCTTTACAGCTCTAAGCGGTTTTACAGCATATTGCCCCTAACAATCACGATGGAAGGCTGAGTCAACCTTGAGCCTGTTGAGATTTGAATTTCCAAAATGATATCTGGCTTTCTAGTCTGGTGCCTTAACCATTAGAATAAGATGTCTATGGATAATCTCAGTCATCCAGATCGTGGTTGTTCCAATAGTGCTTTTTGAAGAGGCAACAAGACTTTCTGATTTCCCCCCTGCCTCTCTGAAGCTATTTTAAAAGCTTCATTTGAGCATTTTCTGATGGAATGGTGACCAGCAATTAGATATATAATTCCTGAACTGTCATTAGGCAGCAGACAAATGCAATCAATCAATCAATCAATCAATCAATCAATCAATCAATCAATCAATGTAATAAATAAATGTGATAAATAAATAAATAAATAAATAAAAACAATGAACTATGAAATGAAAGAGGTTTTCATTTGTACGGTTTTTGGTGCACTACTAATTTGTTAATGAAACATCTGCAAGAAAGCAAGAAAGCTCAGAGAGTACCAAGGACCCCACATTTTAACTCTGAACTACAAATCTTTCTCTTCTATGGGTTTTCATATATTACATTAGCGAGGCATGTTTGTTCTATTGCTTAGTCAGACAGTGGTAGAATTATGCAAGCAATAATAATCAAAACAATTTTTTCCTACCAATTTCATCTCTTTTGTCATCTTTCCACAAGAAAAAGTATCTCAAAGCCAATATTTTTGAAAATATTTAAGCAAATGTAACACGTTAAAAAAGAGATAAAAATATGAAAACTCATTTTAATAGTATCAGTTAATTGCATTCCCAAATTTTTATTTATTAGACAAATATGATTTGGCATTCATCTATAAATACTGACAATCACTTAATTCAGTAATGTTCACCAAATTTGAGACACTGCTAATAGGACTTATAATTTCCATCAGTTATCAATACTTTTGTAGCATTTACTTCCTTTATTAGATATATGTTTATGACATTTTTATTATTTGGAGCCATGGAAAAGAATTTTCAATTCATTTCATCATGACATCAACTTCTTCCTTATCATCAGCTGATTTATATAATAAGTCCACTTCTTTGATTTAATGGTAAAATTATACTATGGAGACATAAATAGCATGTTATATAGCTGTGATGGCAAAGCTGTTACACACATTCCTCAGGTGGCATGTGGAGCCACATTAGCCGGTATGGGAACCATTGCCATAGATCAACTCCAGGGCACATGCGTGTGCTGGCCAGCTGATTTTTGACTGGCTATGCCCCCTCCCCTTCCAAGAGTCTCTCTGTCCCTGATGGCGAACCTATCACATGCATTCCACAGGTGGCACACAGAGCCTTATGGGAAGGTTAGTGAGACTTTTCTATGTGTCAGCTCCAGAGTGAATGTGTGCACTGGCCAGCTGATTTTCAGTTTTTGGAAAGGGTGGTTTGTCCTCCAGATGCTTCAGGGAAGCTTTCCTGAAGCTGTGGAGGTAAAAAAAAAATCCAGCAGTGGACAAACCAGAAGTTCAAAAAAACACACTTCCAGGTTGCCGGTTTAGGCATTTCTTTCTTTATACCGGTATTGTCCGGAGAGCTGTGCCACCTGTGGCATGCGTGCGATAGGTTCGCCATCAGGGAGATAGAGACTCCAGGAAGGGGAGGGGGCATGGTATGAACCCACTGATTTTTCCCGGTATCTCTGTGTGGAAGAAGACCTCAGCTGTGCTTCAGATGAAGAAGAAAGGTCAGCATTAAGATGGGGGGGGGGGAGACGACACATGTACTAAATATTACAGGTAGAATATATTTTTCAGTGAAAATATGAAATTTAAACATATACATTAAACTCTAGAAAATAGAATGATAATTTCAGGATTCCATCTGTTGTCTTAATTAAATCATGAGCCTCAAGACAAGCTTCAAAAGAAATCCGGTTATTCATTGGGAGCTTTAAGTCGGACCAATTGAAGCCAATTATGACTTCACATAATTCAACTCCCGGCTCTGACCCTGTTTCCCTCTTCCCCCTAAAGTGTGTGATCAGTCACATTTTTCAACGAAGCAATTTTGTGGATTGTAGAGGCCAGCTGCACAAAATTCACACACACACAATTCACACAAAATTTCCATTTAGCAAAACAAAAAGGGATGCTTGTACAATTTATTGAGATTGTCCTTGAATATGGCAGTTTCATTTAACACTTGAAACCCTTAGATTTTTATTTTATAAAATTAATATTATCAAAGCTTCTAGTCAATGAATTCCATAATTTAATTAGATATTTTGTTATAACATGCTTCCTTTTTTTCTTCCCAAATGGCAACTTTATAGAGTTACTTTGTCTTTATTTTTTGTGTGAAAAAAAATCCCTATTTACTTTCTTCATATCATTTCTAATTTTGTAACTTTTTGTCTTTATCTTAGTTGTAATTTTAAACTATGAACATTTGTTTTTCTAAAACTGGAAAGTATGCTCTATATGCTAATGAAAACAGTATCAAAGGCATATACATAACTTTTATGTAAATCTTTCTGTCACATGAATGGCTTACACATTCCTGAACAATTACACAGACTCATATAAATCTACAGGAAAATGATTTTTCCTGTAGAAGGGCAAACAACTTATATTTGATGTTGAAAACTACATATCCATATATAAAAAGATGTAATTCTTAATCTGCCCTCCAAGAAACATTTAAGTTATGACTTGATAATAAATACAGAAATATAAATATTCCCTATCTAGTCCCTTGTCAGATGAGTATACCCTGTTGTTTAAATATGTGTTTAAAATGTTGCCATCTATTATAGTAAACTTTGAAAAAGTCCTTTGTAGTCAACAAGATTGATGAGTATTTATATATGTTCTTTCTAAATCAAGGATTTATTATTTTATCTATTAAGATTATATTAAAACACACAAACAAACAGTGAGAAAGAAATGTACTGGAATATTAGGTTTTATTAAAAAAACAGCTTGAAGCACAATTTTTTTTTTAAAGTTACATTTTAATGGTTAGTATCAATTACTTTTAAAACCCTTACTCCCTCTTAGTGTTTGGTTTGTAATTTGGATACCTGAGTCAGTTCACAGAAGTGCAATTCATTTTAAGGTCTTCTGGTCAACTTCCTAAATTCTTTATATCCTGTTACAAACTAATGTTTTAATATTCATAACTACTGACAGAATTTTTGTCAATAAAGCTATTCTGTCTAGAAATTTCCTTCTATTGTTTCAAGTTCAAGCATTATACATCCTTAAAAAACATTATACAGTTAGTCCTTGTTTAGCAATCTCAGTTGTGATTGGCAACTAGGTCATTAAGTGAAGCAGTTGCTAGTGAAATTCCAATTATGCTTATAGAATAGAATAGAATAGAATAGAATTTTTATTGGCCAAGTGTGATTGGACACACAAGGAATTTGTCTTGGTGCATATGCTCTCAGCGTACATAAAATAAAATATACATTTGTCAAGAATCATGTGGTACAACACTTAATGATTGTCATAGGGGTCAAATAAGCAATGAAGAAGCAATAATAAAAATCTTAGGATATAAGGAATAAGTTACAGTCATACAGTCAACATGGGAGGAAAGGAATGATGAGAAAAACTAGTAGAATAGAAGTGTAGATTTAGTAGAAAGTCTGACAGTGTTGAGGGAATTATTTGTTTAGTAGGGTGATGGCGTATGATTTTACTTCAATTTTCATTTGCTTTACAGACCTGCAAGGGTCATAAATGCAGATTAGTTATCATTTTGTAACTGTGAACGGCTGCTGCATGAGGTACCCTGTTTTCCCCAATATAGATATCTCCTGATAATAAGCCCAATCAGGCTTTTGAATGCATGACAATAAGGCCAAGCACTTATTTCAGGGTTTTAAAAAATATAAGACAGGGTCTTATTTTTGAGGAAATACAGGGAGTTACTAAGTCACAGATATCAAACTCAATTGCATCATGTAACGTCATGTGACGTATTGCAATGTTTTTTGCCTTTGTGGAGCCAGAGTGGGCGTGGCATGATGCATCTGGCCTGTGTGCTGCCAGTTTGGGCTAAGTGAAGACTACTATACTATATCTATGTCTGTTCACTCCAGTCTTTTTGTATTATTTTCTATATTACTCAGATTTGATTTAAAATGTTTTTATTTTATTTCATGAAACTATTTTATGACAACAATTAATTAATTTTAATTTTAAGCACATTTGCTTTTTAGTGTTAAAGGAAGTGCCTCCTAACACAATTTTTTTCTGCCTAGGGTAACGCAAGTTGGACAGCATTTTACTTTTGTGCTTACTGACATTGAAAGCAAGCAAAGATTTGGATTTTGTCGCTTAACATCAGGGGGCAAAGTGTGTCTTTGCATTCTAAGGTAAGCTGCTATATAGAAAAACAAATGCCTGCTTACTTTCTTGGACAGTTATTGGTAGTTATTGGTTAAAAATTGTAGATTGCATGATAGCTAGAAAGCTTTGATGGGTATGGATGTATTGTTATATGCTTCCATCACAATAAGCATAGTTGACATTAAAGACTTTTTTTTTCTATATGAGAGAAATTGTTTTAATGAGATATTTTACAAATGCTGCATAGTTTGCCTGGCTTGGCAGGTTATGTAAATGGTTGTGTAACTTTTTTAAAAAAAGAGAAAAATTGACACAACAGCTGCAAATGAAATTGCCTTATGATAATGAAGTGAAGGCCTAGTGCTAATTAATAGAAATTCATCTTCTAACTGACCCAGAGGAAAAGCAAAGTTGCAACATAACAAGGTGTATATTAATGTATGTGTGAATTTTCATCCTAACCTTATTACAAGGCTTTTTGCATTATGCCTTTGCTTTTGCATTTGCCTTGATTCTAGGTAAATTTAACACACATTATGTTGTATACCTTTAGTTAATACGTTAAAAGGAGTAGAGGATGGAGGCCATAGGATGAAATATTGGACTGGGATTATTATTAATATTAATTAATTAGGCTTGTATGCCAGCCAACTCTCAATGATTCTGAGTGGCTCACAATAGACAAAGAAACTACAATTAAAATCAAAACATATAAAGATAAAAGATGGTATGTGCAAGAACATTCTGTCTCTGTTGAAGCTTCTGGGTGTTCTTCAAGAGCAACTTCATGTTGAGCCTATTGCAGATGATTCTTGGAAGGTTTGATTCATAAAGTGGAATATAGACAGTCCTTGAATTACCATCATTCATTTAATGGAGGTTCAAAGTTACAGTGATTTCAAAAAAAGTAATTAATGACCTGTCTTTGAACTTAAGACTGATCACTTGACTGCAGTTTGGGTGCTTGGCAACTGGGTTGCCTTTACATCTAGTTTTAATATCGTCTTCCCAGCCAGTTCCTTACAAAAAAGTCCATTGGGGAATGGATTTGCTTAATGACTATGTGATTTGCATAACCACCATGGTAAAAATGGTTGCAAGATCTGGTCCTATGACCTGATGAATCACTTTACAATTGCATCAGTTTATACCAGAAATTCACATCTCAGCTGTAGTCATTCGTCATGGACAACATATAGGCTTAGTGCCTTTTTCTGTGGAAAAGCAAGCCATCTGAATGCAACATGTGAACATTTAATTTTGAAAACAGATCATATATAGAGTAGAGGTGTCATACTCAAGGCCTGGGGTCAGATCTGGCCTGTGGGGTGCTTAGATCTGGCCCATGAGGCCACCCTGGAAACACGTGCTGTCCTCCTGAGCTCCATTTTTCCTGACAGAGCAATTTCCACTGACAGAGTGCTTGGTTCGCCACAATGCTTGGTTCGCCACAAGTAACATCGAGCTGGTCATGCTCACCCTGACCATGCCCCCCTTGCCCCCCTAAAGTCAAACACAACCCTGATATGGCCCTTAATGGAATTGGGTTTGACACCCCTGTTATAGAGGGTTGAATTGGACTGATCACAGCAGAGCAGACCAAAGTTGATAGATTTTTGCCCTCTGTTTTTCTTAATGCCATTGTTTCAATATACATGTTCAACTGTTAAAATATTTAGTATAAAGGTTTATTCATTTTATTCAACAAAATTACAAAGGTTTCTATAGTTGGCACGTGGATGTTATTTTTTAATAGGCTCCTGCACATAATACTGGCTACAACAAAACCTAATTAAATGGTAAAACAATATTATTCTTATACTGTATGAATGTGAATATTCCTTTCCTTTCCTGACTCTTCTGTTTAGGAGTAGATTTGCTTCTCATTAAGCAAGATCTAACTAACTTTAAATTTAATTCAAATTTTAAGTCTCCACCTTCAGACTAATTTTGAATCTGTCTCAGATAATCTGTCAGTGTTATTATGGATTAAAAATAATAATGGCAAAGTTTGAGGCTGAATTTCCTTCTATAAGGTGAACAGTCAAAAAAAAACCCCAACCATGCTCATATAATTCCTGAGGCTGATTTGTTATTATGGAAAGTGTCCCAGAAATATAGCTCTTCCTTTTTAGCTCTGGTTGGTGTTTGTTCCAGATAAACTGTCCTTTTTAAATAAGTGATATGTATATACCGTAATCGATGTAATATTTCAGGAAGCCAATATCTAATAGGGTTATTTTCATCTACCTTAAATATTATTTCAGTTGACAACTTTTTATTTAGTTAATATTTTTTACTACTTGACCTTATTTGTTTTCTTCTCTATGAACAGATTTAATTTAATTTATTAGACTTGTATGCCGCCCCTCTCCGCAGACTCAGGGCGGAGAGTGTGTTGACCATATTAATATCTCCTTAGGAAAAAGAAAAACCCAGCACATCCCACTGTCCTTATGATATACAGATACTAATGTTTCTTCCTCAAATTTTAAATCCACGCTCATATTATTCCAACCCAGCTTTACTCTATATGTTCAATGCATATATAATATATATATACTATGTATATTACATATATAGTATACTGTATATTCAATATTTTTGTATATCTCTGTAAATGAAGCAAAAATGTATCTTTGTCTTTTTCCCCTCTGTTGACCTGGAAGCCACCTTGTTGAATCTGCTCTTTATGTTCTGTCTACGTATTTCACGTAAGGACAGTGGGGTGTTCTGGGTTTTTCTTTTTCCTAAGGAGATATTAATATGGTCAACACACTCAAAAGCCTTTCTATGATAGCTGAAGTACATATTGACTTATTTTCAATATTTTGAGGACCATTCAATTATCAGCTGTGTTATCTTTCTGAAACTTGCTTGAATATCTGCAATTTTCCTTCTCATGTAGGGCTCTGGGTGATCCTGAGCAATGCTTTGCTAATGAGAATTTGATATCAGACACTCTGAAAAAAATGGAAACACTTTCCTTTCTAAGATAACTCTAGCCTAAGTCACAAAAATGTTAATGTGGAGAAGTATTACTGTTAAGATTGATAAACATTAGATTTTGTGGCAAGAAAAAAGGAAAAATCTTAAAGAAAAAATATCTTAAAGAAAATCTTACAATTTTGAGATGGATGTTTAAACAGGGTTACAGTATATGAAAACCTGTTCCAGGCCATTGAGAAATCAGACCTAGGTTTGTCTAAGAAAGCTCAGCATTGCTGTTCAAGAGGAATAGTATAGTGACTGAAGCATTAGTACCATTTTATGAGCAAGTGCTTCATTTGCTAGTATGTTTCAGTTACAGTAGAATTAAGTGAATACTCAACAGTATCAGAAATGCTATAAACAATAAAACATTATAGGCTAAAGTGATTAAAATATTATTACAACTGCATAGATTTATGGTGAATATCATTTCATCAGCTTGCTCTAAGACAGATTCACAGTAAATTGCTAATTAAAAACCAAATGAATGTAGCATTCAGCCATTTTAAAACGAAACTGAGATGCCTATATTAGCAGCTTAGAAAAAATTATGTAGCAGTTTGTCTCAGAAATAAACAAGAAAGGTAATTTAATCTTAGGCTGGACAGTTACAACTGCACCACATGGAAACTTAACAAATATAATAGCACAGATATTACAGATATGTTATAACATATATAATATATAATTTGCAAAGGAAGGAAGCATACTAACTTAGTGAGTTTGAGCAATAAAGTTGTTAGAAATAGAGGGCAGATCTAGACAACAAAAATAAAGCAATCAGACATGCTTAGAAACTATAATTCTAAGTAACTAGCTTGGTGTATTTATAACAGAAATATGAGCAACTGGTTGAGTTTATACGATAATTATTATTTTGGAAAGTTGTGTAAATGTTATGAAGGGGTATGGTCTTTTCTTTTCCAGGATGTAATTACATTTTATAAATTTAAAAGGTCAGCTTAACTAGTACTTATGTTAATCCAAATTATCAAATTTAATCATCATTAAGTTATTCCATTTCCCCAGTTTAATTTACTATGTTAATATCTACTATTACTATTTCTTATAGGGGAAATTGTAGCATAATCTCAAGAGCATATATATAAGGAAACCTTCAGAAATCCAGTTTCTACTATACTGTATTTGGTATCAGTGTTTATTCTTTCTTACTATCTTGTCCTTTATCAACAAATCCCGAAATTTGCCTTGCTAGTTCTCTAATATTAACACTTCATGTCATGTCGATTATATTCTGGTATTGTGTTGGTTTTTTGGCAGCTGCCACATACTACTGGCTCATATTTAAGTGATTGTCCACTAGGACTTCAAGATTCTTCTGATAGTTACCACTATTGAGTCAATTACCACCTATTCTATACCTGTCTATTTGGTTTTCCTTTCCTAAATGTAGAACGTTAGTTTTATAGGATGTGCAAGCTTTTGGCTGTAAAAGTCATATCAAATCATTTTTACATTTTTGGATAGATGGTAGGATCACCTTATTTTAGATTCCTTTCTCTGATATAACCAGAGATGTCCGTGCAATTTTTACTCCGCTAGTTGTTACTGACTATAAGGGTTGGTGCTCATATCCATTTCAAGGCCATTGAACCAGCACTGTTTGAAGACATTTTCACAATGATGTGGCCAGCAGGACATCACAGAGCGCTGTTACTTTTCTACCAAAGTGGTAGCTATACAACTGCTTGCATTTGTATGCTTTGAAGCTGCTAGGTTGGCAGGAACTAGGATGAGGACGGGAGTTCACATTACCACATGGAGCTAAGGTCTTGAACTTGGGCTGACAGCTTTCCAGCCAATAGGCCCAGCATCTTAACCACTGAGCCACTGTGTTGCCCCCCAATAGTTCTAATATAATGCTTTTCAGTTACAATAATTTAACTGGTATAATTAATAATATTTAGCTCTCTGTTAAACTTATTATATTTTGTAAAATTGCTGTTAGCATTTAAATATTCAACCTAGAAAATGACTAATGAAAATTTATTATACCTTAGATTTCTAAATAAGTTTTTTTTATTATGATAGACTGGTTTATTTGGAAGTCTTTGTACTACAGTTCTATAGTAGATTGAAGCCTTCCCATCCTGTCCTCCACTGCAAGCAAATCCACCAGAAACAGAATGTTTCAATTTTACACATTTTGTGTCAGTTTTCCAGACAGAAAGTAGCCCCCAGACATTAAGACATTTAACTACGGAAAGGCGGTTTCCTTAGTTTTATTTGAATACTAGAAGTTAAGACTCCTGCTGATAGTTCAGGACTGTTAGTGGTTGCCGGACTGTTTGACAGAAAACATTTCCTTTCCTTTATTTAACCTTTGACTTGTGAATATAAAAGCTTTATCAGGATTGTAGTGGAAGTGCAAGGGAGCTGGAAATTGACCTTGTGCAACAAAGCTGAAGACCGCCTTTGAATGAAGGCTCGAAGGCCTGACTGGTAGCTCACTGGATTAGAAGAATATGTTAAATGTGTTTTTAATTAGTAATGAAATATTGCTTGTTGTTTATATGACAGATAAGGATTACATTGGATAGGATCTAGTGAATTAAAAGCAATACATAGCCACATCTATGATGGATTTTACAGATGCTATTTCCAACTTTTGGTTTGATACAGTGGGCAGCAAATTTGTTGAAACTTTTACCAACCTGCTGAAATTTCTACCAACCATGTGAATCAGTTTTGTGATTTGGCTTTTGTGTGATTATTGCTAAAGTAAACATTTCTCTAGATTCGGTAGTATCTATCTTAAACCTATTCAAACCCTCATCATTATGAGGTATCATACAAATGCCTCATCCTATTCCAGCCTTTGCAACCAGATTTTGAGAAAGATTTTGTGTGTGTCTTTATATAGTTAAATAGATGGAAGCTTCACAATAAAAAAAAATTACTCATGTGGTTGGGCGGAAATGAGGGCCGGAAGTATGACAAAGTATCTGACTGAGGAAGCTTCCAGAAGCTTTGTTGGACGTTATGGTGGTTTATATGAGGACTAACAGAGGAGGTATGCATTTGCCTAGTGTAACTATATCTTGCAAATATCCTTATGTGTAAATAATTGGTGTGTAAATAATCAGCATAGTGAATCGTCCTGATGTGATGTATGAAAATATTGGCACAAATGTGAGAATAAAAATATAGAAGGCACATTATAATAGTTTTAGCCATATTTTTTCATAAATATTCATTTAACAATTTAAGGTTGCTTTTTAAAAATGTTTAAGGGCTGCTGTTGAGATATTTCAACTGTAAAATAGAATTCTGATCTTTTAAAAATGTTGAAATTACAGATTTTTAAAGGATGGCAAATACTGAATATTGTGAACTCCATTTTTTAAAAAAAGAATTTTAAAGTATTTAGTTACAAATGAGATTTTTCTAAAGCAAATTTAAAGCAACCATTAATGTGTTTTAGAGAGAGAGGAAACTTCAGGTATTGAAATTACAGTCTTGGATTTATTGTCACTGGACAAATACAGAAAAATCCACATTGCTGTGAAAGCAGGTCCTATTCTTGAACCCTGATTGATGGGGTTAAAAGGGAGCAGAGGTGGATTAAATTTATGTATTAGCAGGATATTTGACTATTGTTTTGAGTACTGACTAAGGATATGTTTATCTTTATTCGCTGATACTGTTTAATTATAAAATATATTTAATTAAAGATTAAAAATCTATTTCCACTAGATATCAGAATAGTTGAAAAATGACATATAATAACTTTTTAAAGTGTTTCAAGAATATGGTAGCCTTACTTAAGGTCTGGATTTAATTTTCTCCTGCCAATCCTTACTGGTGCATTAACTCTGTGTCAATGTCATGTAAGCTAGGTAGATAAGTACTGTAGCTTTCCCACAAAGAGAAGTTACTTAATCAAAACTTGAATTATTGTCAGATTATTTTTTTTAACATTGCTTCTTTTTTTGTGGTTTGGAATATTTTTAAAATTATCCTTGAAATTTTTTTAATGAATTTTCCACTTTTGTGTTATCAAACTTGCTTAAGATTTTTCAAAAAGTGCATTACAGTGAAATGATTTTTAAATAATGCTTCCTTCTCTTACAACTGTTCTGTTTGTCTTTTCAGCTATTTGCCATGGTTTGAGATGTACTACAAACTTTTAAATACACTGGCGGAATATTTAGCTAAAGAGCAGGTAATTTTGTTTTTATTAAAAAGAAATAATTTTCTGAAGAACTGCTAATCATCAATGATTTTAAGATAGTAGTTCCTTTTTTGAAAAATAAATAAAAATGACATTTAGAAAGGGTTACTGCTAGTATTACTTTTCTTTAAAATATATACAGCTTAATAATTAAAAAAACATTTTAAGTAGGAAAATTGAATGGCATTTCTATGCTAGAAATTATACATCAGGATTATACCCTGGGAAAGAATTTGAGTGTAGACACTTTTAATACTTAGTTTAATTTGCTAAAGAAATGCAAGAAAGTGACACAATTTATATTGATAGAGATAATGCTATTCACCGATTGTCATTTGTTTATGTTTAGTAAGATTTACTATAAGACATGTTGTGTTATTGAGGAAGAAATCGGTTATTTGTGAAACTGGAAGACAGTTGAACTGTAAAGATAGAAATCAAGATTTCAGAATTTTGGGTGCTCCATCACTGGAGGCTTTTGAGAAGAAATTGGACAGCTACCTGTCTGAAATGGTGTAGTGTCCCCTGCTTGAGCAGGGGATTGGACTAGAAGACCTCCAATGTCCATTGAATTGGCTTATATAGTGCTCTTTCTAAAATGGGCTTGGATATAGAATGAATTCCTGGAGGGGCTACATTTTAAAAAGTAATTTAGATAGTTTGTAATAATTTTTGGAAAGTATGAACCTGCTTTGCATACTAAGATCTGCTTTAGAAACTCTAATTTTAGGGCCATTGTCAGATTGTTGAGCATCATTCAGGAATGTATTGATGTTTGTTGAATTACCTTTCAAAATAGAGGTATTGGGCCCTATAATGGTTTGTAGAAAAATCTATTTTTTAAAGTGAGATAATGGACTTGATGTGTAATATCAGATAATATTCTGATATTCATTTTATTTCTGCTTTATCTAAAGTATACTGGTAGGCTATAAAGTGTTTAAATTAGGCACATAGAGTGCTCCTTATATTGTATAGTTTTCAATGATTACATAGTTCGTTAGAAAGCTTTGCCCTGGAAATAAAGAAAACTGGCATGTGCTATATATATTTTATTTTTATACAGCTTGGTTGCCCTTTCCACCTATATTATTGCTATTCTTTTTTGTGCTGTTCATTTGTTTATTTTTGTTGCATTTTTGTACTAATGCTTACTTTATAAAATATTTTTCTTTGTATGTCCATATAGGAATATGCTTTGTTATAAATAAAACCATAATCCATAAAGCTTTGATTAACAGATAGAAAGACTGCGGTATTTTACAAATTATCCATGGAATTTTTCATGTGTCCATTTGAGAATAAAGAGGGAAAATGAGAAGGTTTCTGTTTGCATAGAAAGTGATTGTCCTTATTTTTGCTCTTGATATACAGTGAGTGCAAATTAAGTTTTTATGTCTATTGAATATATTTTTTTAAAAAAATCTTATTTTGCGTAGGAAGCTGACTTGATTGATTTATTAGAAACATGGCATAACCATTCTGTGCCAGAGGCAAATACTCCAATCAGCTTAAATTTGGTAAGTATGGCTTTTGCTACAGAAAGTTGAATTTTAATTAAAATATTAAAGATAAGTCCCAGCTAGATCATATAGTAGGTCAACTCTATAAATAGTGGTGAATTTGGTTTTCTCATAAAATTCTATTTATAGATATGAGTAAATACGTTGTGTTGTGATTCCGTCTGAGGCTCCTCAGGGAACGGCTGAACCTCTGCCGGCTCCCTGCTCAGAGGGGGAGGAGGAGGAACAGGAGGAGGAGGAGGAGGCCCAGGCAGAAGGGGAGGAGGAATATCAGGCCGAGGGAGAGGGAGAACAGCCTGAGTCCCCCGGGGTGGAGCTCTCCCCAGCAAGCAGCCTGGAGTCCTTAGATGAAAATGCTCAAGCCATCATCGATCACAGGCAGAGAAGAGCAGAACAACGAAGGGGACAATTAGCCAGGTACTTCCAGTCCTAAATAGGTAACAGCTGGGTTTGGGTGTGGTTCTCCCCAGAAAGGCTGAAAAGGCAGACTCACCCTTCCTGTCTTGTGGAGTAGTATCTTTGGGAGTCCTGGGAGCTGGCTGTGATCTTTGGCGGCTCTGATTCTGACTTGTGGCCTTGAAGGCTGAAACCTTGGGGAAAAAGGCATGGGGGCTTATTCTCTACAGTGGTGTGTGTGCCAGCAAGAAGTCTGCTGTATTGTCTGGCCGTCAGGACTTTGCTGTGAAGCCTCATAGCCTGCCTGTTGGGAAGAACAGGTTTTTCTCTGTGTTTATTTTTCAAACTATAAAGTGCTTTTGCTTTTACCAGCATGTCTGGCTGCTTTTTCCAGTTGGTGTTGAAGTCTGGGGGCACCCAGACAGAACACGTTGATTATTATTGTGGAGTGTTCCATTGTGCTTATCTGCCCATATAATCTTGGAGGAATAGCTTTAGCTAATAGCTAATGCTAGTTAAATGGCTCAACTCAATCACTCTTATATTTGTTTTCAAAGAAAGCTTCTGAATAAATTAAACCCAACTTATTTGATTCAATAGTGGCTATGTACTACAGCATTACCTCTAATTTGGGGATCCAGGACAAGTCCAAATGTTTATATTGGTCATATAAATGATACCAGTATTAATCTAGTAAGTGTGCCATTGTACTTCTATAATCTGTTTTAGTGTTAGGAAATACTCTGATATCCAAAATACAATAGTTTTTGGATCAAGAAATTGGTGTCTCTTTTAAATGTGCTGTTTTCTTTTTATATTTCCCTTAATTTAACAAATACCACATAATACATATAATTGATTATTATTATTTGCATGGTGCATTCCATACACTTAAAGATAGGTCATTGGTTATAGTTTGTACATATGGATATACAAATTCTTTAATAAGAGATTATTACATGAAGAGGTATATCAATTATTCAATGATAAAATTACTTCAAAAGGTACTTGGATGCTGTTTTTAACTGCTTCGGGAGACAGCTGGGAAGCCGCGCGGCTGTTTTAAAACGTGACAGCCGGGCTGGGGGGCTTCCCAGCAACCTCCCGAACCGAACCCGGGGTTCAGAAAAATTTTGCCTCTTCTTACGAACTTTGTTCGAATTACGAACCGGCGTTCGGGAGGCTTCTGGGAAGCCCCGCCGCCCGGCTGTCACCTTTTAAAACAGCCGCGCGGCTTCCCAGCAGTCTCTGAACGCCGGTTCGTAACTCGAAAAAAGTTCGTAAGAAGAGGCAAATTTTTTCTGAAGCCCGGGTTCGTATCACGAGTTGTTCGTAAGACGAGGGGTTCGTATCTTGAGGTACCACTGTATTTTGAAATTGAAACTTATTACAGACAACCTGTTTATTAAATGAATGAGCATGAAATCAGATGTTTGCTTAGAAGCCTTCTACCCCAAAGCGATTTATGATACAATATATAATTACTTTAGATGAAACTCGTAACTCATTTCCTGTTTGAATTCTTTGAAGAAAATAAAGTGGGATAAAATATATTTTTAAATTGATTTAAGACTGAGATGGACAACCTACAGTGTCAGAACCTCATTTGCAGCTCCCATGTCTTCAGCTCCTGAAACTCCTCATCATAATGGCTGAAAATTGGTTTCCTGCTATTTTGAGATAGGAGGCACGTAAACCTATATTGAAGATTGCAAATAGGCACATTGGCGATAGAAACAAAAATTCTGTCTTTAGAATTTTCATTCTCTCTAAAATCTAGTTTTGCTGTCATATGGGACTTGGTTCCACTGTCTCCCCCCCACCCCTCCAATTATAATCACAATAATTAAGATACTAGAAGATGGGGAGAGCAACAATCTGGGCTTTGTTATTGTTATTTAAACTTAATATAGTGAATGTAATTATTTATTAATGAAGAAGAGATTTCCTTTAAGAAGTTTTTGAAAGTCCCCTTCCCAGAAATATTTTGTACTTATCAATAACTATAATGTATATCTTAGTTTTTCTTACTATTGCTTTAACAACATTTCCTCCTTTGGCAAGCCTGTTACTTTTTCTTCTGCAAAACAAAAATAAAATCTTGCATGACTTGAAAGAAGAAGCATTGAAGGATGAAATAGTCTTTGTTAAAAAGAAGAGGCAAATTCATTTAGAATAGAATTTTATTGGCCAAGTGTGATTGGACACACAAGGAATTTGTCTTGGTGCATATGCTCTCAGCGTACATAAAATAAAATATACATTTGTCAAGAATCATGTGGTACAACGCTTAATGATTGTCATAGGGGTCAAATAAGCAATGAAGAAGCAGTATTAATGAAAATCTTAGGATATAAGCAACAAGCTACAGTCATACAGTCAACATGGGAGGAAATGGGTGATAGGAATGATGAGAAAAACTAGTAGAATAGAAGTGCAGATTTAGTAGAAAGTCTGACAGTGTTGAGGGAATTATTTGTTTAGTAGAGTGATGGCATTCGGAAAAAAACTGTTCTTGTGTCTAGTTGTCTTGGTGTGCAGTGCTCTGTAGCGATGTTTTGAGGGTAGGCGTTGAAACAGTTTGTGTCCAGGATGTGAGGAGTCAGTAAATATTTCCCACGCCCTCTTTTTGACTCGTGCTGTATACAGGTCCTCAATGGAAGGCAGGTTGGCAGCAATTGCTTTTTCTGCAGTTCTGATTGTCCTCTGAAGTCTGTGTTGGTCCTGTTGGGTTGCAGCACCAAACCAGACAGTTATAGAGGTGCAGATGACAGACTCAATGATTCCTCTGTAGAACTGTATCAGCAGCTCCTTGGGCAGTTTGAGCTTCCTGAGCTGGCGCAGAAAGAACATTCTTTGTTGTGCTTTTTTGATGATGTTTTTGATGTTAGGTGACCATTTTAGGTCTTGAGATAGGGAACACATTTGAAAATGCCAATAATCCTTGCTTCAGAAATGAATTGGTTGATCTTGTTGGAAAAATAACAAGAAAGTGTTTTCCAGTGAGCATATTTTGAATACTCAACCATATACAGTGTGTGTGGGGGGGGAGTATTTAATCAGATACCAATTGTGCAAATTCTCCCACTTAAAAAGATGAGAGAGGCCTGTAATTGACATCATAGGTAGACCTCAACCATGAGAGACAACATGAGAAAACGCATCCAGAAAATGACATTTTCTGGTTATTAACGAATTTCTTTGCAAATTATGGTGGAAAATAAGTATTTGGTCACCTACAAACAAGCAAGATTTCTGGCTCTCACAGACCTGTAACTTCTTCTTTAAAAGGTTCCTCTGTCCTCTACTCATTACCTGTAGTAATGACACCTGTTTGAATTTGTTATCAGTATAAAAGACACCTGTCCAGGACCTCAAACGTCACACTCCAAACTCCACTATGGTGAAGAGCTGTCGAAGGACACCAGAAGCAAAATTGTAGCCCTGCACCAGGCTGGGAAGATTGAATCTGCAATAGGCAAGCAGCTTGGTGTGAAGAAATCAATTTTGGGAGCAATAATTAGAAAATGGAAGACATACAAGACCACTGATAATCTCCCTTGATCTGGGACTACACGCAAGATCTCATCCCGTGGGGTCAAAATGATCACAAGAATGGTGAGCAAAAATCCCAGACCCACACGGGGGAACCTAGTAAATGACCTGCAGAGAGCTGGGACCAACGTAACAAAGGCTACCATCAGTAACACACTACACCGCCAGGGACTCAAGATTCTGCACTGCCAGACGTGTCCCCATGCTTAAGCCAGTACATGTCCGAGCCCGTCTGAAGTTTGCTAGAGAGCATTTGGATGGTCCAGAAGATATTGGGAGAATGTCATATGGTCAGAAGAAACCAAAGTAGAACTGTTTGGTAGAAGCACAACTCGTCGTGTTTAGAGGAGAAAGAATGCTGAGTTGCATCCAAAGAACACCATACCTACTGTGAAGCATGGGGGTGGCAACATCATGTTTTGAGGCGGTTTTTCTGCAAAGGGACCAGGACGATTGATCTGTGTACATGAAATAATAAATGGGGGCATGTATTGTGAGATTTTGAGTGCAAACAACCTTCCATCAGCAAGGGCACTGAAGATGAAACGTGGCTGGATCTTTCAGCATGACAATGATCCCAAATACACCACCAGTGCAACGAAGGAGTGGTTTCGTAACAAGCATTTTTAAGATCCTGGAGTGCCCTAGCCCGTCTCCAGATCTCAACCTTATAAAAAACTTTTGGAGGGAGTTGAAAGTCCGTGTTGCCCAGCAACAGTCCCAAAACATCACTGCTCTTGAGGAGATCTGCATGAAGGAATGGGCCAACATACCAGCAACAGTGCGTGCCAACCTTGTGAGGACAAAAGATATATAACAAAGTATTGAGATGAACTTTTGTTATTGACCAAATACTTATTTTCCACTATAATTTCGTTAAAAATCAGACAATGTGATTTTCTGGATGTATTTTCTCATGTCTCTCATGGTTGATGATGTCCTATGATGATGATAGCTATGATGTCAATTACAGGCCTCTCATCTTTTTAAGTGGGAGAACTTGCACAAATGGTGTCTGACTAAATACTCCCCCCCCCCACTGTATGTTAATAGTAAGTGCAAAATATTCATCTCAGGTCCTTAAAAAACCCCTGATTGCCAAAGATGTCTATTAATTGCAAGAGATTTATAAATGTCCCCTGAGAAATTACAATGTGGTGAGTCTGGTCTAAAGAAGGCAAACTACTTGAATATATTTTCCAGTAACATATATTGTCACCTTTGGAACTATAGCTGTACATTGCCTACTAAAAAGGCCCTTAATATTTAATAAAGTGGCAATAATTTATTCTCATACCTCTTTTGCTTATTAAAAATGCACAGAATGTTTTTTATCTATTTCAGTTGTTTGTGTATTTCAGAGAAAGGATCTTAGTAGCCTAGGGATCAAAGCTGTATTATTTTCACTGAATATATTTACAGATGGCCCTGTTGAAAGTATGTGAGCAATGTCTGCCATCACATCTTCATTATATTTCAGTGTCATTTTCATGATAATTGTTCAGCAGATTGAATGTTTGGCTTCTCAATGATTATAAAATCAATCTCTCTAAATTACATCTTGCCAAAAATCCAGGAAAGGTATTTAGGAAATAATCCAAAGATTTAAAAACCCACGGATACAAGCCAGTTGATCAGATTAAACATGCAGACAGTCCTCGACTTATGGTCAGTGATTTTATGAGTTTGCCTCTATGACAGTCTTAGAACAGATGCTTTATGGAATGTGAACAATCACCAGCTGTTTAAATGATTGTGTTGCTTCTAGTTATGTGACTACATTTCAGGGGCTTTTCAATCTGTTCCCATTTACAACTGCTTGTCAAGTGTCCTGCAAGCACATATTGGATTAAATAAAGTATAAACATGATTTGAATACATGAATATGAATAAAAGGAAACATTAGGGTAGGGATGGTGGGCATGCTGGTGTGCTTTTGCATGCCCCTTATAGACCTCTTAGGAATGGGGTGAGGTCAACAGTAGACAGTCTAAGGTTAAAATTTTGGGGATTTGGGGGTGAAACTACAGAGTCAGGTAGTGCATTCCAGGCATTGATCACTCTGTCGCTAAAATTATATTTTCTGCAATGCAGTTTGGAGCGGTTCACTTTACATTTTTATCTATTGTGTGCTTGTGTATTGCTGTGGTTGAAGCTGAAGTAGTTGTTGACAGGAAGGACATTGTAGCTGATAATTTTATGAATCAAGCTTAGGTCATACCAAAGGCGGTGTAGTTCTAGGTTGTCTAAGCTCAGAATTTTAAGTCTGGTAGCATAAGGTATTTTGTTGTGAGCAGAGCAGTGGAAGACTTGTCTCATGAAATATCTCTGGAAATGCTCAGTTGTATTAATGTTTGATATGCAGTGCAGGTTCCAGACAGATGAGATGTATTCAAGAATTGGTCTAGCAAATGTTTTGTATGCTCTGGTTAATAGTGTAATATTACCAGAAAAGAAGCTAAACAAGATTAGGTTTACCACTCCTAATGCCTTTTGGCGATGTTGTTACAGTGGGCTTTGGCGCTTAGGTCATTAGATATGAGTACTTCAAGGTCCTTGACAGTGAGTGTCATCAACAAGGCCATGTCCATTCAGCTTGTATTTTGTATTCTGATTATTTTTGCTAATATATAAGATAGAGCAATGTTGGTTCAGTTGCCAATTATTTGACCATTCTGACGCAAAGTCAAGGACTTTTTAAAGGGTACAGCATTGTCGGTGATGTTAAATAGTTTTACATCATCAATGAAGAGACACACAGTTGCTTAAAATATGATCGCAAATATCATTTATGTAAAGTATAAAGAGTGTTAGTCCAAAAACTCTGCTTTGGGGCACACCACTTTAACTGATGCAGGATTTGATAGGATACTCCCTATTTTGACCACATCTGTTTGACAGGAAAGCAGCTATCCAATTATGTAGGGGTCCAGAGATGCCATAGGATTTTTAGTTTTAGAAGTAGTTTGTTGTGTATTACTGGATCAAAGGCTTTACAGAAGTCTATGTAAATTGCATCTATTGCTTTGTCCTGATCAAGTTTTGTAGCCCATATGTTTTTGCAGTGTACAAAGATTCCAGGATAATTTTTTTTCTGAAACCAAATTGTTTATTAGTGTTCTGTGCACAGCCCCCGGAGCGAACCCCCCCCCCGACTCAAAAAGTTCCTTATTGCATGATAAAATCATACTCTTTATTGATAAATGCACACACAGTTAAAGCAGGTTTAAAATAGCAAGGAAAAGGGGAGTTATTTCTCTCTCCAGAATGAAGCATCAACAAGGTCAGGGAAACTTGGCTTAATTGGAATTCCTTAGATAACAACTCCAGTTATCATTTAAGCATATGAATCAGCTCACCAAGATCTTGAGCAAAAAATCATCCAGCAGAGAATGTCTTTTATTGAGGCAGAAATCATGGTTTTAAAGCCTTGTTCAAGCACCCCCCCACACTACAACCTCTTCCATGAAGAGCGCTGAAACCCCGCACCCAATTACCCCAAATCCTTTGCCTTTATACTGCCTTGAAATGACAGAACACCCCCCCCCCCAAGAGGCTAAGGTGTAAGCTAATACCTTTTACTATGCAACTTCTCTTGTCTTCGAAGCAATCTCCTATTACGAGGGTCTTATCCATTGATTATCCCCTCATCCTCCAACTGGTACCACTCCTCAATTAGCATATCAGCCCCCTTTAGTGATTCCTCGGGTTCCCTCAGGTTACTTTCTCCCTCACTCTCTCTCTGCATCAGCTGGCAACCCCCCTGGTCCAAGGTATCCAGAGGAGCCTGGCTCATCATCCTCAGAATCTGACATGACCTGAGGTGGACAAGGAACACTCACAACAATTAGGAGTAGGTTGTTTGTTTCTAAGTGGAGGATAATGGATTGGTTAATGATTGATTCCATTTTCAGGTGACTCAGCACAAAGAAATTGATCTGTAATTTGAAATATTTTCTGTCAACTTTTATTTTCATTTGTCAACAAGTGCAAGGAAACAGGACACATGAAAAATGGATATAAAGAAGCAAATCATAGCCATAAACACAAAACATGAGTACAGTGATACCTCATCTTACAAACCCCTCATCATACAAACTTTTTGAGATACAAACCCGGGGTTTAAGATTTTTTTGCCTCTTCTTCCAAACTATTTTCACCTTACAAACCCAAGCCACCGCCACTGGGATGCCCCGCCTCTGGACTTCTGTTGCCACACCCGTTTTTGCACTGTTGGGTTTTCCCTGAGGCTCCCCTCCATGGGAAACACCACCTCCGGACTTCCATGTTTTTGTGATGCTGCAGGGTAATCCCAGCAGCGCAAAAATGGGCGCTTCACTGGCAATGGAAGCCCGGAGGTGGGGTTTCCCAGCAAGGGGAGCCTCAGCGAAATCGCAGCATCACAAAAACAGGGAAGTCTGGAGGTGGGGTTTCGAGGACTTCCATGTTTTTGCAATGATGCAATTTCGCTGAGGCTCCCCTCGCTGGGGAACCCCACCTCCGGACTTCCGTTGCCAGCGAAGCTCCTGTTTTTGCGCTGCTGGGATTCCCCTGGTGGAAGTCCGGAGGTGGGGTTTCCCATGGAGGGGAGCCTCAGGGGAATCCCAGCAGCACAAAAACGGGCGCTTTGGCTGGCAAAAGGGGTGAGTTTTGGACTTGCACTCATTAACCGGTTCCGGTTGAGTAGCAGGAGGGAGGGAAGAGACTGCTGCTCCGCTGGACTACGGCATTAAGATCAAATATAGGGAAATTTTTCAGTTAATTTTGAAAAACAACAGATAGTTCAGAAGGATTAGACTCCCCCGTTTCGGAGGATCGTGTTACCTTGTGTCTCGGCAGTGCTTTTCTCTTTATTTCCTGCTGTGAGAAAGCTGGGAGCCCCGATCAGCTGGGGCTCGGAAAATGGCGATCGTGACCGGGGCTGGCTTGATTCTGCCCTGAATCCACACTTTTTAAGAGCATTCTGCAGTGGGGTGAGCTGTATTGTTGCAATTACATTGAGGCTCAACCCGGGGGCTGGCAGAGATAAGAAGAGTGGGGGTTGCCACCCAGCATTGACTCATACTGACACGGACAGAGGTGGAAAAGGAGAGGTGGAGAGGGACTGAGAAGTAGCGAGCGAGCGTGCGAATGTTCAGGGCAAGCATGCTGGGCCGACTGTGCACGGGCCGAGGAGGAAAGTAGATGGAGGAAAACGTCCCCCACAACAGCAGGACGTTCCCAAAAACAATGGGATCTACCGGATAGACGCTGGACGCCGAGTGGTTACATGGTGGGCACGCTTGACGTCGGAGGGCTTTGCGGTGGACATACTCGGTGCTGGAGTGCCTGGAAGAAGGAGGGTCTGCCATTATAGTGAACAAGGAGATTGTGAGAAAGAAACTGCCAGATTGAAATTGACAGTATGAAAACCTTGTGGCTGCTGGATGCTATAACTGAAGACCAGGAGATACAGAGATACCTCTCAAATAACAGCAGAGCTACTGGTAGACATTTGGGGCAACCCATGAGAGACCGGGGGTGTCGTGGAGGTGAGAAAGCTGATAACAACGACAGTGGCAAAGAGAAAACCTGGGAGGACAGAGGACAGAGTTTATACTCAGGACTGTTTGTCCTACTAATAACATCATACATCCCACGGACTCACCTTTTTAGACTGGATGATATCTATATGAACTTGGCTTGATTAATTAACTGACCAGTTGAAATATCTTCTACTTATATTTTTATTTTTATTACTTATATTTCTCTATATTTTTAATAATTAATATTTTAATAATATGAACTATTAGTTTTATATTAACTCTTTTTAATTAAATTATTGTGGGGATTTTTAAGTGGATGGGAGGATGGTAGTGATGGCATGAATGAATGGGACTATTTTAGTAATTATTGGAATGAATGGAATACTGTGAATGAAAATGAATGGGAGGGGGGTGATAGATGGAATGGAGTGGGTGGGAGGGATTATAATATGTATGGAATGAATGAATATGACATGAATGGAATTTTTGGCACACCTGACGCTGGAGGGGCAGGAGGGGAGGGGACACTTATCTCTGGGGTGGCAGAGGGTCAAAATATCCCGGTCTTGCTGGGGAGAGGCAGGTATGGCGGAAGCCATGGAGCTAGCCGTTCCAGGGGAAGGAGGAATCGCTGCTTAGTAGCGATCCCTTCTTCAGGCTCCATGAGCTTAACTCAAAGCACTGGTGATGAGTGTAATTCTGGCCCTGGGCTCAAGTTGTTGCTACTCAATGCCAGGTCGGTGGTAAATAAAGCTCTCCTCATCCGGGATCTGATCCTGGATGAGGAGGCCGACCTGGCTTGTGTGACCGAAACCTGGCTGGGCCCGGAGGGAGGAGTTCCTCTCTCTGAAATTTGCCCAGCTGGGTTTCGGGTATGGCACCAACCTCGACCCCAGGGAAGGGGGGGAGGAGTGGCTATTATAGCCAGGGAGAGTCTTGGCCTGCGTAGGCTCATTGCCCCAGAGGTTGCGGGTTGCGAGTCCCTCCTGGTGAAGTTGGACTTAGGGGTTCAGGTGGGCTTGTTACTTACGTACCTGCCTCCCAGCTGCGTGTCAACAGCCCTGCCTGTGCTGCTCGAGGAGGTGGCCGGGCTGGCGGTGGAGTTCCCCGGACTTATCGTCCTGGGGGACTTCAATCTGCCGTCGCACGGCGGTTCCTCTGGACTGGCACAGGAGTTCATGGCCACCATGACAGCCATGGACCTGACTCAAGTAGTTCAGGGTCCGACTCACGAGGGTGGGCACGCACCCGATATGATATTCCTCTCTGAGCAACTGAATAATGATCTGAGATTAAGGGGCTTAGAAGTGCTGCCTTTGTCGTGTTCAGATCATTTCCTACTGCGGCTTAACTTCCTGGCTCCAATCCTTCCCCGCAGGGAGGCGGAACCAATTAGGAGGTTCCGCCCCAGACGCCTGATGGATCCAGAAGGCTTCCAGATGGCGCTTGGGGTTATTCCAGATACACTTGTCCACAGTTCGGCAGAGTCTCTTGCTGAGGCCTGGAACAAGGTTGCAGGGGAGGCTCTTGACCGGATTGCGCCGTTGCGACCTCTCCGCGGCACTAGACCCCGTAGAGCTCCATGGTTCAACAAGGAGCTCCGGGTGTTGAAGCGCCAGAAGAGACGTCTGGAGAAGCGATGAAGGAAGAGTAAGTCCGAATCCGATCGAACACTTGTAAGAGCTCATATTAAGACTTACAAAGTGGCGCTCAAGGCGGCAAGATGCGTGTATCATGCCGCCTTGATTGCATCAGCGGAATCCCGCCCGGCCGCTCTGTTTAGGGTAACCCGCTCCCTTCTTAATCAGAGGGGAGTTGGGGAGCCCTTGCAGAGTAGTGCCGAGGATTTTAACACGTTTTTCGCTGATAAAATCGCCCGGATCCGAGCGGACCTCGACTCCAATTGTGAAACAGAGTCGACTGACAATGAGTCAGTCGAGGTGACTGGGGCTAAACGTCTTTGTCCATCTGTCTGGGAGGAGTTTCACTTGGTGACACCTGATGAAGTGGACAAGGCCATTGGAGCTGTGAGTTCCGCCACCTGTTTACTGGATCCGTGTCCCTCTTGGCTGGTTTCGGCCAGTCGAGGGGTGACACGGAGCTGGGTCCAGGAGATTGTCAACGCCTCCTTGGGGAGGGGGTCCTTTCCGCCACTTTATAAGGAGGCGGTTGTGCGCCCCCTCCTCAAGAAGCCTTCCCTGGACCCAGCCGTGCTTAATAACTACCGTCCAGTCTCCAACCTTCCCTTCATGGGGAAGGTTGTCGAGAAGGTGGTGGCACTTCAACTCCAGCGGTCCTTGGATGAAGCCGATTATCTAGGTCCTCAGCAGTCTGGATTCAGGCCCGGCTACAGCATGGAAACTGCTTTGGTCGCGTTGATGGGTGATCTCTGGCGGGCCCGGGACAGGGGCTTGTCCTCTGTCCTGGTGCTCCTTGACCTCTCAGCGGCTTTCGATACCATCGACCATGGTATCCTTCTGCGCCGGCTGGAGGGGTTGGGAGTGGGAGGCACTGTTCTTCAGTGGTTCTCCTCCTACCTCTCCGGTCGGTCGCAGTCGGTGTTAGTGGGGGGTCAGAGGTCGACCCCGAGGTTTCTCCCTTGTGGGGTGCCTCAGGGGTCGGTCCTCTCCCCCCTGCTATTTAATATCTACATGAAACCGCTGGGTGAGATCATCCAAGGGCATGGGGTAAGGTATCATCAATATGCCGATAATACCCAGTTGTACATCTCCACCCCATGTCCAGTCAACGAAGCAGTGGAAGTGATGTGCCGGTGCCTGGAGGCTGTTGGGGCCTGGATGGGTGTCAACAAACTCCCAAGGACAATTCTATCTGTCCGTCCATTACCCTGGGGGGGGGGGAAATTATTGACCCCCTCAGAGAGGGTCCGCAACTTGGGCGTCCTCCTCAATCCACAACTCACATTAGAAAAATATCTTTCAGCTGTGACGAGGGGGGCGTTTGCCCAGGTTCGCCTGGGGCGCCAGTTGCGGCCCTATTTGGACCGGGAGTCATTGCTCACAGTCACTCATGCCCTCATCACCTCGAGGCTCGACTACTGTAACGCTCTCTACATGGGGCTACATTTGAAAAGTGTTCGGAAACTTCAGATCGTGCAGAATGCAGCTGCGAGAGCAATTATGGGCTTCTCCAAGTATGCCCATATCACTCCAACACTCCGCAGTCTGCATTGGCTGCCGATCAGTTTCCGGTCACAATTCAAAGTGTTGGTTATGACCTATAAAGCCCTTCATGGCACCGGACCAGAATATCTTCGGGACCGCCTCCTGCCGCATGAATCCCAGCGACCGGTTAGGTCCCACAGTTGGCCTTCTCCGGGTCCCGTCGACTAAACAATGTCGTCTGGCGGGACCCAGGGGAAGAGCCTTCTCTGTGGGGGCCCCGACCCTTTGGAACCAGCTCCCCCCTGAGATTAGGATTGCCCCCACCCTCCCTGCCTTTCGTAAACTCCTTAAGACCCACCTTTGCCGTCAGGCATGGGGGAACTAAAACACCTCCCCCTTGCCCATGTTGTTTTGTTGATTGATTGACTGTGTGCCTATTTTTTATATATACTGTAGAATTTAAATTGGAACTGGATGGGTGGGCATTGGATTTGGTATTGTGTACTGTACTCTTTTTTATTATTGTTGTGAGCCGCCCCGAGTTTGCGGAGAGGGGCGGCATATAAATCCAATAAACCTAAACCTAAACCTAAACCTAAACCTAAACCTAATTGCTTTTCCATTGATTCCTATGGGAAACATTGTTTCATCTTACAAACTTTTCACCTTACAAACCTCGTCCTGGAACCAATGAAGTTCATAAGATGACGTATCACTGTACATATAAATGGGTATAACAGGACAGGGATAGTAAGCATGTTGGTGCACTTATGCATGCCCCCTTAGGGACCTCTTAAGAAATGTATAATGTCCATGGTAGACAGTTTAAGGTAAAAAGTATAGGGGTTAGAGAAACTAACAACAGGTTCAGGTAAAGTGTTCCAGACATTTACTACTCTATTGCAAAGTCGTATTTTCTGTAATCAAGATTAAAGCAAGTTATGTTTAGTTTGTATCTATTGATAGCCCTAACATTATTGCAGTTGAAATTAAAGTAGTCGTTAACAGGTAGGACATTAAGGTAGATGATGTTGTGTACTAAGCTTAGATCAGAACGTAGGCTGAGTAGTTCAATGTTATTCAGATCTAAAATTTCACGTCTACTGGAATAGACTTGGAATAACAGATACAAACTCAAAGTAAACCGCTCCAAACTTGTCTGTAGAAAATACAACTTTAACAACCAAGTAGTTAATGCCTGGGACTCACTACCTGACTCTGTAGTTTCATCACCAAACCCCCAAAACTTAACCTTTGACTATCCACTGTTGACCTCATCTGATTCCTAAGGTCAGTAAGGGGCATGCATATGTGCACTATCGTGCCTACCGTCCCCGTCCCAATGGGGAATTGGCAGGGAAGGTTTCAAATGCAGAAATTGAGAATTTGAGGTCTCTTTCCTCTTTCCCAAATGAGCAACCTTTTTTCCTTTCTCCTTTGTAAAAGCCTCTCTGTTTTGTTACCTCTCATTTCTTTTAAAAACCATGGAGAACACATCTTATTTTTTAAAAAATATTCATAATGAGAACATAAGGATAAGGATCAGTAAGGATCAGTAACTAAAATCCCCAAAACAAAATTACATTTTGTGAGGAATATTACATACTCCTTCCTTGTTTCCAATTATGTATCACTCTAGAGGTAAGAAAATAGTATGGATATGTTTTTATTGTAGTGCACATCTCTATTAATCCATAAAACTAGTTAATAATTTGAATAGTGGTATGTGTCGGAGAAACTAAAGGGGTATTTTTCTGAAAGCCAAATGCTTTCATTTTAAGTTTATTGTTCAAAGCTATTTTCTGATCCTCTTTTGCATTGTTGCTGTTATAAATCTCTTTAGTATGTATGCAGAATTAACATTACTGTACAGTTTCAGCAGAAGTTAATTTTTTAAATTGATATGTCAGGGTGAGTTGAATTATCTAAAGTGTGAGTTGAATTGTCTGATTACTAATATGGCCTCTCAAAGCAGATCTAAAATTTAGTCGCGTATACAGACAGTATTATTTTATAATTATTTTATGTTTTTGAATAATAATAATTTTGTATTTATATTTTTTTTCTTGACTAGCATTCGTATTTTATTACTCCTGATTTAACTGGATTACCAACTGTTCCTGAAAGTGTAAGTTTTGATTATATTTGCAATACACTACAGATTAAAACATCTGCAGAAATCTGAATAGCTATTAATTAAAGTCTCTTATTAATATGGCTTCATTCACCTATTGGAACTGCATAATTATTAATGTAATAATGTTGGATATTTTGGATAATGTATGGCAGCAATGGGTCTGTATCTACATTTATGCACCTAATTTAACTAAAATTAATGCAAGGGTTACATAGGATTTACTGTGTATATAAAATTGGAGTTTTAAATAAAGTTATAGATATATAGTAAACTCAAAAACAAGCAATTCAAGAGTCGCCTTTCTGAAAATATAAGATTATTCTTAGACGTGTTTTCAAAATATGCAAATGATAAAAAATAAATTTCAATTAAATGCCTATTAAGAAGATACATTTCTTTAAAAAAAAAACTATTGTAACTAGACACAAATAAATTTATATATAATTCAGTTACTTTTATTAATGTGTACTTATTTTTCATTTACTAGAGAAACCTTACTGAATATTTTGTTGCTGTGGATGTGAATAACATGCTACAACTTTATGCCAGCATGTTGCATGAGAGACGCATCATTATTACCTCCAGCAAGCTAAGCACTGTGAGTACTTCACACATCTCTTTTCAAGTAGACTATATTGAGCATCTTACAAAAAAGGCTTGCATATCTCTCTAGATTTAAATATGTCCCTTATATACTTAAGAGACAATATCTACATACTCTTTTTAAAAGATGTCGTTTTAATCTGACTCTTGAAGCACGGAAGTCTGATTGATATAGGCTTACTCAAATACATTAAGGCAGGTTAATTACTTTTTGTTACCCAGGGATGAGAGTTCTTTAACCCTCTAGAGATAGATTTCTATGCCTTCCAACCTATAAAGAATTCTTAAGGGCTATTATAAGATCTTTATTATTCACTTGTGGCTTATTCCATCGGACCGACTAGACAGGAATCAAAGAGCCATGATAATAGCTGCTATCCTAAATCTAGTAGTGTTTGGGGAAGATATACTGTAATGACTCTGATTTTGAGCAGCTCTTCAGACTGATAATGACTTACTATTACAAATACTTTTTTTATTACATCAGTTCTATGCCTCTGCCTAGGCTGAAATGGCTTTCTTGTGTCATTGCAAATGGATCTGAGATAAAGGGTATGCTGTGTTTATCCATGCCAAACAGTCCTGTTTGTTTCAGCTTTTCCCTTGTGGTGTCATTTATAACGCTAAATCCATCACCGTTAAGTTGAAAATAACATTGCCTTCATGCCAGTGGTCATCATTTATATCTGCATAGTATCTGCTTAATTTAAGCCCATAAATAAATGAATCAAACTCCCTCAAACCTTTTGCTTTACTTAATACTTTAATACCAGACTTTAACCATGTGAGCATCTATTCTTGCCTTAACAATAAGGCGGATTTGCTAACATTTTCAAAAAACTAATGCTCATTTGAAGATAAATCCATTACAAAAACATTAATTTTAATTAATTTTAAAAACTTATTGAATGATTTGTTGGCTTTTTATTTGTGGAATATAAATCCTTGGATTCCCCATCCCCACCCCAGAAACAACATGCCATATCAGTGAATTGCATTACTGTAACTTGCTTCTTATAAATTGCTTAGAAGGACTAGTAATACCATTTTCTTTTCGACACAGTCCTCTTCCTCCATTTTTTTTAAGAAAAGAGAAGTAAAGGTCTGGAATGTTGAAAGAGATATTTTTCTTCTTTTCAGCTAGCATGGCAAGAATTTTTTTGAAAATGAATCAAATGCAAAACAACATCAGCTTTTCTGTGAGGTTATAGCTAGAATTGTTAGTGTACTCAGTGCAGCAGCTTTCTTAAGTATAAGTTAACTTGCAATAGCTGGCCAATCATGGCAGACTTTTAAAATAAGCTAAGCAAGCTCACACTTGATGGTCAGTTCATGGAATTGATCTGTGGGATGTCTCGTCTCCATTCCATCCAACCTCAGAGGAAATTCCTTCACGGTGATCCTCAGCTTGTTAATCACAGAAGGATAGCAAGAAGAAGCAGGGCAGAAGAAGAATGGACTCTCTTTTCCTGATCTCCAACCCCACACATAACCTAAGACCCAGTGGGGAGAAAGTCAAATCTTTTCATTCTCCTGATAAACTATATTATTTCAATGCAATTATTCTCAACTTGTAGAAAAGGCAAAAGCAATATGTCACATGCTTTTTTGCTGAATTTGAAAATTAAGGGAGACCAGGATAGATGTGTTTTGGCCTCATAAGCTAGCCATACCCTCACTGGGACTTGAACCTGCAACCTTTGCCTTGTAAGGCAGAGAATTAACCTCTAGGCTACAGTATCCAACCCCTTTAGCTCTGCACCAGGGAAGGGTTACATATTTTTGTGTCAAATCACCCTGGTGTATTGAAGGAACATCACAGCTCCTTTTTTGCCTCTTGGCCCAACCCAGGGCCATTTCCAAGGCAGTTAATTTTATTGATAGCCGACAATTCTATCTGTATGTGTCACATGCTTTTTTGCTGAATTTGAAAATTAAGGGAGACCAGGATAGATCTATTTCGGCCTTATTTTGGCCTCATCAGCTAGCCATACCCTCAATGGGACTATATAAATGTATATAGTCTATATATTTATTTATTTATTAGATTTGTATGCCGCCCCTCTCCGTAGAGATTCATGAATATTTGTCAGATCCAGATAAATATATATATATATATATATATATATATATATATATATATATATATATATATATATATATATATATATATACACACACACATACATATACCCTCACTGGGACTATATAAATATATATAGGACAGAAACACCAGCCTGAAGATGACGAGTGGGACCTCGTCAAAATGTCAGCAGAAATTTCCAAATCCTACACGGGAAGAAACCCGAATATACCAAGACCGTCATACCTGTACCCGTGAAAATCTACGAAAACATATACATACATACATACATACATACATACATACATACATACATACATACATATATATATTGAATATAAAACTGAATTCTAAGGTTGTCAGCTATATTTAATATTTTGTATTGATCTTGGATATTTAAATAAGAGCGTATTAAGTTTATCAAGGAATTAATTTTCCATTTATTGCCTAATAAAACCAGGAGTGTTTTTTTTAACTTTTCTGTAATAGTGTTAGCAATTCCCTTCTTTTGTTGAAGGAGCTGTCGTTTATCTTTGGAGGTTAACTTAATATCAAGTGTTTATGACAGTTCATGCAGACTGAATTATGATGTCACTTCCATGTTATCAGCTCAGTTTTGGTTCACTAAGGGGAGTAGGATCAAGATCAAATAATTCAAGCTCTCTCCTTCTTGAGCTCTCCTTTTTGGGGAGGGGGCAGAGAAGAGAGGTGGGAGTACAAAAGTGCTGTACTGTACATCTGGGAGCCCTGTGCCATTATGATAATAAAGCACTAAACGTATTATGCATAAAAATTAAATAGAGGAAATGTCTGAGACCATTGAAAGTTGAGTTGGTGAAAAGCAATAGATTTCGCTTAAAAAGTTATGAGAATTTCACTACTGATCAGCTTCCCTCTTGTCACTACATTTGCATTTTAACTGAATGAATGCATACCATGTGCATATTTATTTCCAAAACATTTATTTTATAATGTTTTTATTTTGCCATCTCACATACCTTTTGCCTGTTGTACTTCTTAAATCTATGATATTATACTACATATCAGAACTTTAATATTTGTGGGAGTGAATTCACTGTATTGTTTGCTCTTCTTAAACTAGCGTGAGAAGCATTTTCAGAAAGGCATTGCTGGAGCATTGATTTTATGCCTGTTGTAGACAGGCCTGAGAAGTTTGGGCCCCAAGTGAACCTGCTGTGGTACTCTACCAGAACATCATGCTGTAGTCTTGTGTATTCAAAGCAAAGGAATAAATCATGATTTTACAACAGTGCATCAGTTGACTTATTGCTGTTTTGTGACCACTGGATGGGAAGGATTGCTGTTTAATGCCATGTCATTGGTTCTCAAGTCAGTCAGGCATGAAGGCTTGTCATATGCCTCTGTAATTGTACCTCTCCAGATTTCCTCTAACTAGTCAGCTGGGGCTGTGCATTTTGTCTCTAACACCCAGCTGGCCTGTGCCTGACAGGAGCCTTCTCATCATCCTGTCAGTAATATGTTAAGTAGTGGGTGTCTGTTTCAAGGCCTCTGTTAGAGAAGCAGGTGGAAAGGATGCTGTGCTTTAATGCAGAGGTCGAAATATTATCTCTCTTCCCCATCCCTTACACACACACACGCGTGCACACACACACACACATACACACAGAACATTTCTTTACCTTAAAATGGACCTGTACATTTGTAAGTACATTCTAAATGCATAATCTTAAATCTTCTCACAAATTTTTTTTCTCTCTGCATAAAAACAGCAAAAGGGAAAGACTAAAAATAAAAATAATAAAGTGAATCACTTTAATTGGGAGGCTATCCTTTCTCTAACACAGTGAATCAATTATGACCTCATGTTCTATTAGATAACTCTTAACTAGTTGATATCTGCCAACAAGATACATTTCTTCTTATCATTTCTCCTTCCTTTGACAGACATGGTATATCATTTAATGTTGTCAAGGGAATTGAGAACATTTGAAAGAAGACGAACAACTGACCAGATGCTAGGGAATGCAAAACAACCCCCATTTGTTATAATTGCAGTAACCTTCAACATGCTCGTCTTCCAGCTGACTCTAAAGAAGAGATTCATGAATATTTGTCAGATCCAGATATCATAACTTAGTTACTTGTACAATAATTTCTTAACGCTCTTTATCCCAATGCATGTAAGCTTTATTTATATTGATAACCTTTTTGTTTATACTTAAGAACGCCTGTACTTAAGAACTTTTCTAGATAAGAACCAAGTGGTCAAGATTTTTTTGCCTCTTCTTAAGAACCATTTTCTACTTAAGAACCTGGGCCCAGAAAAATTTCCTGGCCAGCTTCCTGCCATTCCCCCTTTATGCCAGGCCATCTCAGGCTTTTCTGGGCTGCCAGAGGAGCCTTTTGGTGGCACTTAAGGAGGCTTTGGCAGTCCAGAGTGAACGGAGCGTTTTCCTTTCTCTGGGTGCTTGGAGAGGGAATAAACCACTTCGCTGTGGTGATTCCCTTGTGCTGCCTCCCATACACCTGGTGCGAGGTTGTCTTCCGGAGCATCTGGACGCAATACACCTGGTGCGAGATTGTCTTCCGGAGCATCTGCTTCGCCCTGGCCGGATCAACTTGGCTTCAGCCAAACTGTGGAATCACCACAGTGAAGGAAATGCGCCAGCTACAAAGCAAGCAAGCAAGTGAGAGGAGAGGGGAGCCCTTCAGCATGGGAAGGAAGAGGAAGCAGGTATCAGCAGCAGCCACCTTTCAGTCAAAGGAGTGGGAGATTTCCCCGACTCGCCCGCCTGGGTTTCTCTCTCTGGTGCAGTGTATGGGAGGCAGCCTCGCCCCGGGTGTATGGGAGGCGTGTGCTCCTCCTCGCTGCCTCAGAGTTCCTCTATTTCTGTTTTTAAGCCTTAAAGTTATGGATTTATTTTATTTCCCTCACCTCACCTTCTTTCTTCGGCAGCGACTGTCCTCTTCCTCTTCTTCTTCCTCCTCCTCCTCCCAAATTCCGAGCTTTTATTTCTTTCTTAATGGGTTTGCACGCATTATTTGCTTTTACATTGATTCCTATGGGAAAAATTGCTTCTACTTACAAACTTTTCTATTTAAGAACCTGGTCACAGAACGAATTAAGTTCTTAAGTAGAGATACCACTGTATATGAGATATGAGAAGAAAACATATATATAGTAACAGAGAGAGTGATAAATTACTGAAATTGTTGGTACTTGTGATGAAAGGGAAGGAGTTATTTTTTTATAGATATATAAATAATTATAATTAGTACACAAACAATTTTAGAAAGCAGAAAAATACAGACTTTTTAGAAGAGTTCCTCAGTTTTCTTTCAAGATTTATCATTATTCATTATAGGCATTTATATTGAATGTTTGTTTATTTATTTATTTATTTAGTTGTTTATTTGTTTGTTTATTTATTTATTTATTTATTAGATTTGTATGCCGCCCCTCTATGAAGATTCGGGGCGGCTCACAACAACATAAACAGTGTACAAATCCAATTTAAAAAAATACAATTTAAAACCCTTATCACACAATCCAATCAAACCATGCACTAACATTGACAATTGGGTGTGTGTGTTAATTTCCTCATGCCTGGTGGCAAAGATTAGTTTTTAATAACTTACGAAAGGCAAGGAGGGTGGGGGCAGCCCTAATCTCTGGGGGGAGTTGGTTCCAGAGTGCTGTGGCCTCCCCAGAGAAGGCTCTTCTCCTGGGTCCCACCAGACGACATTGTTTAGTCGATGGGACTCGGAGAAGGCCAACTCTGTGGGACCTAATCGGCCATTGGGATTCATGCGGCAGAAAGCGGTCTTGGAGATATTCATCCTTTGAATGAACAGGCAACTTACCAATAGTTGAACCATACATATTGTCAGACACAAGACCAGAAATGAGACAGTGAAATAAAAGTCCAAGCTTCTATTTGCTTAAATTTAATAGACCAGGCCTGTCAAGCTGGTGACCCATGAGCTGGATGCATCATGCACAGGCCATTCCTAAAAGCAGAAAAGATCACAATATGTCACATGACGCGATTGGGCTTGACATCCATGTAATAGACAGAATCTTTCCAAGCTATAGTTATACTTTTTGAGCTGCTAAATATTTCTTGAGAAATTCTAGGGTGTGGTTATCCCAGACTGCTTCATGCCTTCCTCTTCCAGATTGGGACTGTGCAGTCTCTTGATCTGAGTCTTTTTATGGGAAGACTCTGGCAAAATTCTCCCAGTCTGCTGCTGCAGAGAACATTCCATTATACATATCACTCTGATAGAAAATGTTATGCAAAGGTTTCTGATTTGGTATCACAATCTTAAACAATTCTTTGTCAAAGGTTTATATATGTTCAGAAAGTGCACTTCCTAACATAGGCTTCAGAGGAACCTCATAGACTACTGCTGGCAACATTGTTTTTATCTATTGTTTATTTATATATTACCTTACCACTTGGAGAAGTTCACATTAAATAATATAGGAAAATATAGATCTTGATTATTGCTTATCACATTTTGATATTTGATAAGGCTATTTCAGTAAAGGGGTTGTTTTGATTTGATTTTCACGGGTATATGTATGTAGATTGTTCTGAGTTCAGGTTTTACCTTGTGTAATATTTTGAGTGTCTATGCGGCATTTCGGTGAAACCACATTCACCATTGTTGTGATTCAGCCTGAGGCTCCTCAGGGACCGGCTGCGTCTCTGCTGGATCCAGGCCCGGAGGAGGGGGACAGTGAACAGGAGGGGGAGGACCAGGCAGACGAGGGAGAGGAAAGTCAGGAAGAGGATGAGGGGGAGCAGCCTGAGAGCCCCGGGGGGGGGGGGGCTCTCCCCAGCCAGTAGCCTGGCCTCATTGGATGAGGAAGCACAGGCTATAATTGACATGAGACAGCGACGTGCAGCTCAGAGACGGGACCAATTAGAAAGGTATTGGCATCACTGAATTGGCAACAGCTGGGTTTGGGTGTGGTTCTCCTCAGCAGGGTTTAAAAGGCAGGCAAGCCCTTTAAGCCATGTGGAGCGTTATCAACTGGAAGTTCTGTGACCCTACTTTGCTTCTCGGCGTCTCTGATCTTGGCTTGTGGCCTAGAAGACTGGAAGACTTGGGGGAGGCGTATGTTTGTTATCTCCAGCGTTGTTTTTGACAGCAAGAATCCTGTTTTACTTCATGGCCTTCGTGAAACATCTTTGAAGTTTCAGCGTGTTCCTGTTTTTAAGGACATTTTCTGTTACCTGTGTTTGCTTTGAATTCTATAAACTGCCTTTGATTTTTACCAGTGTGTCTGGCTTCTCTTTTTGGGTTGGTGTTTGCTTCTGGAGGGACCCAGACAGAACACACCATAATCAGGCTGAATTTGTTAGCTTTGTGCTGCTTTGAATATAGTTTGTTTGCAACTGCCATTTGTTCCTTATAAATAGTGGTGGGGGTGGAGATTTGGTTTAAATGTTGCAAATAGATTGGGTGGCTGTGCTTTAATGATTTGATTGGTTGGTGGAATCACATTTAGTTAAAAGATTGACATGGTGATGATTGTGATATGTTTGTTTGGTTTGGGCTGGCCTCCAAATTTCTGGTAGGCGGGATGTGTCATCATGTTTATTCATACAGAGGGGGTGTTTTTCTATCTCTATGGCTTCCATGATTATTCTTTTATATACGTGTTTTGTTTTGGAGAGTAATTTAGTTTTTTCAAAATCAATTTCATGTCCTGTTTCTTTAATGTGCTAGAAAAGGGAGGAAGTTTTTTCTTCTTTTTTGACTGCATTTTTATGTTCTGCAATGCATGCATTTATTCTTCGATTAGTTTGTATGTGGCTGCACATGTTTTGCATGGTATTTCATAGATTCCTTGGTTTTCAAGTTGGATTTTGTCGTTTGGGTTTCTTAAGGTGTTGGATATTTTCTGATTAGTGACAAATGATGTTTTGATACATACATGCATACATACATACATACATACATACATACATACATACGCCAGACAGCTGAGAGGCCTGGCGGCAGCGAAATCAACAGTGACATCCCGAAAGCGGAGGAGCAGCTCCCGACGCTGACCAGCCCAAACCGTCGGCCCCCTTTGCTCCTGCAGGCAGGTAGCCGCCCATCCGTCGGGCTGTCTTCTGCCTCCGGATTCGGAGGCACACCCATGGCCATCGAGGGCTCCTCCCCAAGCGGCACCGGCGCTGAAAAAAGATGGGTCTGGTGAGGGGGCTGAGCCTTGACCGCCACTGCCCAGATTACACCTCCTGCCGGCGTGGTGGCCAACAGAAAACACGTGGGCCGCCAAACAGATGAGGGGCCCAGCGGTGGTGAAACTGGCAGCAGCAAAATTGGCGGCAGTGGGGGCAGTAAGGCTCTTCAAGTGGAGCGTACCAACGCTCCAAGAATTAAAGGGGAAGGATCGGAATATAAGGCACCCCCCGAAAATAAGACGTAGCACAACTTTTGGAGCAAAAAATATTATAAGACTGTCTTATTTTTGGGGAAACATGGTATATGGGTGATTTATAATTATATTCATAGTTCTCCATCTTAGGAGAAGGACAGTATAGAAATATAATAAATAAATAAATAAATAAATAAATCCATCCATCCATCCATCCATCCATCCATCCATACATACATACATACATACATACATACATACATATATACATACAGTGAAAACCTAAGAATTCAAATCCTTACCAAGAAATTAACAATTATTAAGATAGTGTGTCTAAATATGATCACTTCCAAGTAGGGAGCAGTTTTATAAAATTAAGGTGTTTTTTAAGTGCTTTCTGGAAGTTGATTTGTGCCATTTGAAACTAACTTTAGAAAAATGAGAAAGATCGTGAAAAGAATTTCTATACTATTTATTTTAATGCCTCTCATCATTTCAGTATAATCTACTGTCAAAAGAAACTTTGACTTCTACATTTTATATTAATTTCAAATATTTATTACTCTCACAATACTTTTAAAAGTACAGTACTATTTGTGTGTATGTTAGCTCCCTTATATTTTGCTACATTTTAATTTTTAAAAAATGAGCATTAATTAAATATTTAGACTATAGACAGATGGTTACCTTCTGTCACTTTAAAAATGTTTTAATGTGTTGCATTTCTCTCTGCAGCAGTTTATTGTTTATAGTTGCCAGTGTATTTATTTTGACATACTTCTGGTTTTTTTTTCCCACCTGCAAGGTGCTGAAATACTTTGCTAATAATAATTTCAGTGAAAAAGAACACTTTTTCCACATTATATATATTTTCCTATCCTCAGAATAGCTTCTCAAGCATCATTTGTCAGCAGGCAGTAACTAGAAGGCAAAAAAAATTATAAAGGTACATTTAAAATAAGTTCAACTGTTGTGATTTCACCAACATTTCACATAGTTTTCTTGCCCTTATTTTTCTTGGGAGGTTTTTATAACTTTCAAGTCCAGACCAGATCCCTCAAAATGCATCTCCCACCCAAATATCAACTAGACCTAATCTTTGGCCAAGAATTCCTGCTTGCTGAAATCCAGACTACCATTGAGATAATTGCTATAATCCTTATCCCTAGGCGTGCATTCTTTCAAAATTAACTTTTTATCCCAACCTTTTCGACAAATGGGATGAAAAATATCAAGTGTGAAAAATCAATAAAAACACATTTAAAAAGAGAAAATAACAAGTGACCCTGGCAATGTATATAAATGGACCACTCAAAGGTTGGTAATTTAAGAAATATGGCTAGTTCTTGATCGTTAAAATTGGACCGGAATTTCCATTGCAAAGCAATGTAATTGTAAAGCGAGATTATATGAGTCCACGGCGTAGGGATGGAATTGTCATTAACCAAGAGTCATGGATCATTAAGCAAGTGCCCACTTGGCGGCCCCGGCCCTCTGGAACCAGCTCCCCCCAGAGATTAGAACGGCCCCCACCCTCCTTGTCTTTCGCAAACTTCTTAAGACCCACCTTTGTCGCCAGGCATGGGGGAGTTAAGTTATTCTTTCCCCCTAGGCCATTACAAGTTATGCATGGTATGTTTTTAGTTGTTTTATTAAATTGGATTCTCACATGTTGTTTTACCACTGTTGTTAGCCGCCCCGAGTTTGCGGAGAGGGGCGGCATACGAATCCAATAAATAAATAAATGAATGAATGAATGAATAAATAAATAAATAAACAAACAAACAAACAAACAAACCAGGCCATTCAGGGTTGGCCCCTCCCAACGTTGAGCTTCAGCAAAGTAAAAAAACTGTCTCCACCTTCCTATCTCCCCCTCATACCTACCCTTCTGTCCACCTTGCACCCTTTCTTGTAGGGTGGCAACAAGCAACTACAGAAACTCCAGCCTCTCTCTCTCACTCCTGCTTAGTCCCACCACAGTTGACCCAGATGGCCTTTGACATCTTCTTGCTTTCACTTTTGGTGTACCTGGTTTGGTTGCTGGACCAGGCTGCGGTTTGGATTTACACTGTGAAAAACCAAAACCAAAAGCAACCCCTGAATTGAGGCATACAAAAACAAACTCCTGGCCCCAGCTGGGCTTTGTACTGTGGAAAAGAAAAAAGGAAAAAAACTCCAACAGTCCAGAGTCGCAGCATGCCAACCTCCCCCCCTCCAAAAAAAACCCTTTCACTTTGGTGCTTTTGTTTTTTGTTTTGGAAGGCAAAGCTGTGCCCTGGAGCTTTTTACAAAGGGGTTGCTTTGGGCTTTTTTTAAAAAAATAAAAATAAAAATACAAGCTGCCTTTCTTTGGACTAATCTGCAAGAAAATATTATCTCTTTTCACTTATTCATTTCTAAATTTGTTTTGTGCTAGATGTGATCAGTATTAGAAGTGAAGGTAATTATTTTATGTTAAAAAAAGTATTTCAGAGAAATTTGTTTATTTCAGTTGGGGTATTTTGTGGCACCACCATTCAGTTAGAAAGTTAAGGTAACTATAACTGATATAATTTCTACTGATACGTATGTCGCCTATGAATATATACTGAAGCATGATGGTTATTGATCTCATTGTTCATTAATTAATTTATTTTGCCCTGGTATATGGAAAAAAGGCAACAAGCATAAATTCTCTTCCTTTCGGCAATGCTTTGATTTCTTGAGATCATTGCAATCTTTATGAGGACATCAACGAAGAAGAATTCAAAATTATTTATCAAACATGCCAGACTAGAACAAACAGCCCCAAATAGTTTACTTATCATTTATCTCTTCTGCTATGTGACCCCTCCTTCCATTCTTGCGGTTACCTCTCTGAGAAGGTGCAAAAATAAAAGACACAAGGAACCAGCTAACACTTGTCCATTCCCAATTCCTGGTGGAGAGGTTTACCACCAGGCAAAGCTGACTTAAAATAAATGGGACAGGAATTATTTCTTTCTTTTCTTTCCCTGGACCTGTGCCTTGCATCCTTCTGTACATTGAGTAGAACCTCAGAAAGGGGCACCATCTGGGGATGATTCACACATCATACTTAAGCCATTGGCAAGCTTAGTTGCCAGACCACAGGCACTCCAAGCTGTCCTTACCCAGTTAGGAGATAGAGGAGGAGGCATAGTGAAGGATCGCTTTGTAAAAAATTGTAGCGATGGGACTATCAGTCTTTCAGTGTCCTGAAAGATACAGAAGACTGAGAAATCAGTATTTCCATTGCAAAAAGCTGCCAAGATTGAAAACAAGCTGCTATGAGTAGAAACGTAAACTGATTTGTACTTGATTTGAGGTTGGAGTTGGCCTTGGATCTGAGATTGTGAATATGCATAGGGCTTCGGTTTAGTGTCAGAGACACAAATAACTTACTGCAAAGTACAAATGGAAAAAGTAAGCAGTAAGCTGTTTCATAATGTTAGTTCTTCACCTCTTCATCTCAGTATTTATAGTAACCTCAACCTGGAATCATTTATTAGTATTCAGACTTAATTATTTCCTGTAAGAGAGAAGTACAGAAATACAACATTCTGGCAAAAAACAGAATAGAATACACAGGATGGTTTATTTATTGCTGCAGTATATAAGAAAGCAGACGTTTATATGTGGGGAACAATACAAGATGTGGTGATATCTTCTGGATTTGGCAAACATGATTTTTATTAAGAAAAAAAACCCTTAAGTCAAACTTCTTAGTCCTCTATATGATGAATCCCACTGTGGAATCTAAGTTTCTAATTTGGCACAATATGTCTGGTGTTTTCTTCCCTTTCTGACCCTGAGAGCCAGTTTGGTTTAGTGGTTAAAGCACCCGGCTAAAAAGAGGGAAATGTGAATTCAGGTTCCACCTTAGCAATAAAATCCAGCAGTGTGACTTTGAACCAGTCACTCTCTCTCAGTCCAACTCACCCAACAAGGCTGCGGTTGTGAGGAAAGTAGGAAGATATGTGGGATATATTTGCTTCTTTGAGTTATTTGTAGAAATAATAACGGCAGGTTACAAATAAACAAATAAATAAATCATATGTTATCTCAATCAACTGACTTGCATGCTTTCAATTGGCTTTTAACTAAGTTTTTAATAACTTAGTTATTAAAAGTTTTATCTTTCTGGATCATAAAAAAGGGGGCATCTTGCTTCTCCTTTGTAAAACAAGTAAAGCAATGTCATTTCAGCTCTTGTTATTTAATCTAAAAATTGTGTGATGGGATATAAAGAAGAATAAATATTAAATTAACATGGGATATAGGAAGATCAAATGTTAAGCTTTTCTTTTAAAAAAGCTATCTTTCAAACAGAATGTTTTTAATATCATGCCAAAATTGAGTGATCATTTTACTAGAATTTATCAGCAAAGCAATTTAGAAGTATGCGGAACGTAATTGTTGGGATAAGAGTATGTTAAAATCAAATTGTAACTTCGAGAAGATAACGAGAGTGACTAGTAATAATCTAAAGAAAATTATTATGGGAATAAATGAATCTTACTATACTGGGACAAAATGATTTTAGGATTAAATATATTATATTTTTCTAATATAAGTGTAACATATTTGAAAAATCTGTAATCTGTAAAAATAACTACATATGAAATTAAGCAATACTATGTTTCCCATTTGTTGATTTAAATTCCATTTTTAGTCATCGTTAAGCCAAGAAATATAAAAAGCTGCTTTTCATTAGGCTTTTAAGTTCTTAAATAAGCTAGAAGTTAATTGATAATTTTAAAAAATATATAAATAAAACTGATTTATTTAAAGCACTTTATTAAAATTTAGCTAATAAAGCACAGGCGTGAATATCACTTTGTATTAGTTAGGATAATTGTTATCCAATGTGGTGACATTAGCACAAAAGATAGGTATTTATTTTTTAATAAAGAAATACACTGTTTAAGTGTACTAAAAATACATTTCTGTATTTTTATTGTTAAATTATTTTATTCAATGCAAAGTGAGTGCTCCCCGCACATGTGTGTGTGTCCCCCCCCCCCCATGCACTGCAGAGATCCAAAGACCAGCTGGCCAGCAGGGGGCGTGTGCACATGTGAAGCTGGACTGGGATGACAGCTAGCATGCATGCCATAGGTTTACGATCACAGATATACCTCTACTTATGAACTTTTCCAAATAAGAACCAGGTGTTCAAGATTTTTTTGCCTCTTCTCAAGAACCATTTTCCACTTACAAACCCGAGCCTCTGAAACTGTAACCGGAAAAGGCAGGGAGAAGCCTCCTTGGGGCCTCTCTATAAATCTCCTGGGAGGAAACAGAGCCGGAAAAGGTGGGAAGAAGCCTCCTTGGGGCCTCTCTAGGAATCTCCTGGGAGGAAACAGGACATCCACCCTCCCTGTGGTTTTCCCACTCGCACGCATTATTTGCTTTTACATTGATTCCTATGGGAAAAATTGCTTCTTCTTACAAACTTTTCTAGTTAAAGAACCTGGTCATGGAACGAATTAAGTTCATAAGTAGAGGTTCCACTGTATACAATATGTGTACATAATTATTATTTAAGATTTATGCAAATCTAATTTGGAGTCACATTAAAAATAAAAATGTATGCTTATTAATTATTTTGTTAGTAGGAAATAAATGTCCTGTGGGTTTTTTTAGTGTACTCCTGCAATAGGTATTAACTGTTGAGAGATAATGTTTCTTAATATCCTTTCGTGCATCCAGTTTCCAAAGTCTCATACTTTTATGGTCATTGGTGGAATTGTCCATATTAAGCATTATGAAATTGGAGTTTTTCTGAATTTATTCAGTTCTATTTAAAAAATAAGTGTCATTTGTGATGTTTCTTATATTGTTCCCTTGTTCTGCTCCATCAAACATTGGTTCCCTATTTGCATTTTCTCAGCTATTTCTTTTGAGGGTGTAACACAAGTGAAAATGCTGACAAGACAGCGGATGCGCTGTCAAGCCATAAAGTATTTAAATAGTTTTCAGCTTACTGTTATATCAAGTTGGGGAAAGCTAAACAAAAATATCCCCAGACAAAACATAATACAATTGTAGAGTACGTTGAGCAAGGAATACAATCCTTTGAACTTTAGAAGAATCAGAAGAATCCTTGTATTTTATGCAAATATCACTTTACCAAAGAACTACTTTAGATACCTAGCAAGAATTTCCTTTTTAACTTTTAAAAATATTACATTACATATTTTAATTCAATCATGTATGGGATTTATTAACACAGTGCATGTTTATTTTCGTTTATTTCTTGGCATGAATGTATTCATCTATTTGGGAGGAGTGAGTTTGTTTGTTTGTTTGTTTGTTTGTTTGTTTATCAGTAAATGAAAATAGAAATTTAATAATTTGAGATAGGGAATTTTGATGGGTACTAGGCAATTAAAATTGTAGACATCTGCAACTTGATAGTTTTGGAAAAAAATGTGCCATAGAACTTTGAATAAGAAATATTGCATATAAAATTCTTCCCACTGCAACATTTTTTCTCTCTTTCACATGTACAGAAATAATTTTCATGTACGAAAAAAAGAGAAATGTGTAAGTAGGGCACTTGTTACACCTGAGTTATCTTGAGGAAAAATGTCACCATTTAATGTATATTTTTCTCTTTTTTAAAGTAATTTGTATTAAAGATTTTCACATAAGTAAAGAAGGGACATGAAATTATGTAACATAAGATTTTAAAAAATGAGAAAAACAATACAGATAGAAAAAGGACTAGAGATATAAAGGAGCAACTTCCCATCATCTTACCAGCACATGCGACATTATACCTCCTTCCTTTTAAAATTGCCATATAGTTCCTTTTTCTCATACTTAATTCTTTGTAATCATAAATCCATAAATGACCAATTCATTTTTTTCTGCTGTCAGCAAAAGTCTATAAGAGGTTTTCAGTCTTTTGTAAAAAAAAATATTGTTTTACTCCTGATAAAATAGATCAATTTTATTATTCCTGTAAGTTCTTCACAACCCACTTCCTTCCCCATTGTAGGCATTACAGTAGTTTTCCATCTTTGTGCATATATTAGTCTCATTGCAATTACCATATACAAAAGTAGCCTTCCATAAGTATTTTCTAATTGATTTTCCATAAATCCAAATTAAAAGGTTATTTTTATTAATTAAATAATTAATTATTTTTTGGATTTATATGCCGTCCCTCTCCGAGGACTCAGGGTGGCTTACAACATATAAAAGGAAACAATAAAATACAGTGTCTAAATCCAATTCAATGAAAACTAGGTAAGCTAATCTAAAATCCCCAATTTCGTTAAAAATCTATTGTATCCACTCAGACAGCAATCATAGAAAACATTTGTCGGCCAGGGGGCCAAAATCTAATTGCCCCAAGCCTGGCGGCATAAATAAGTCTTAAGATTCTTGAAGAAGGCGAGGAGAGTGGGGGCAGTGTGCGAATCTCTGGGGGGAGCTGATTCCAAAAGGCCCGGGCCCTCCACAGAGAAGACACTTCCCTTAGGTCCCGCCAAGCGACATTGTCTAGTTGATGGGACCTGGAGAAGGCCGACTCTGTGGGACCTATCTGGTCACTGGGACTCATACAGAAGGCGGTCCTGCAAGTAATCTGTTCCGATGCCATGTAGGCATTTAAAAAGTTTTCTTTTAATTTTTAACACAATATGATGGTGAACCTATGGCACGCATGCCAAAGGTGGCATACAGAGCTCCATCTGTGGGCATGCACGCCATTACCAACTGCTCTTCATGTCTGCTGGCCAGCTGGTCTTCACAGCCTTAAAATGGCTCTAAAAGCAGCCCCAAACTCGGTGCTCAAAAGGTTCTCCATCATTACAATATGACTTTTAATTCCTTTAGCCAAATTATTTTCCATTTATCAATTTGTATGTTATTATAAGTGAAATTCTTAGCACACATTATCTATTAAACTTGTTTTTCTGTTTGTACATTTTAGCAATCACATGTTCATTATTTGTACACAAATTCAAATTCCATTCTTTATCAAAGGACAATATCACTAGCTATGTCCTTCGTGTACTTGAATATCAACAATTCAACGAAGGTCTTGTTTCCAATCCAGAAAAGATGCAGGATGCAAGTAGTACTTGTGAAGACCTGTGGATGAGTTTCTGAATTATTTTTCCTTGAAAAAAGTTGAAAACTACTAAGTCAACCTCAAGGCATAACCAGCCTCAAAAAACCCTACTTCGGATGTATTAACCATTTCATATTCAATATGCAGATGTGTCCATTATTTTCTTTATTTTGTTTTAGATGATATGCATTTTAATTCATAGGTTGTATATTTTAGACTTAGATTTGCACAATTTAATAATGTATAAAAATCTAATAATAGCTTTAATACCATCAAAACAATATCTGCCTACCTCAGGTCCTTGGGAAGGGTTAGACAAGTGGATAAAAATGTCATATGGTATAATGCATCATTATCATAATTTGACTTTCATATTGTATATTTTGCAAATTTGGTTATAGGGTGAATAAACATCACTACTATAGTTTTAAGTACATAATATATATAAAAACTTAATGATTCGTTATGGTAATTTTTAGCATAAGTAATCAGATTAATATATTCTGCAATTGTGATTTAGTTGTATATTTAAAATGTATTGTTTTACTTCAGCAACATTTTGAACCAGTGTATACATCTATAGTGTCAAGTGTTCATCAGGGTCTCCATGGGAACTGACATAGCTGTGGCAATCCTAAGAGGAGCAAGTCACACAACATGCATTATGACATTGTGAGACAAACTCTGACCTTAAGTATTGCATGGGATGTTACGATGCACATCCTGTCTCAAATACAAAGAAATTATGGAGTTTTCATCTTAATGTGACAATGCCCATTTTGTTATAGATATGGATACCCAAGCTAAGGAATCCTGTCTTGAGACCAGCTAAATTCCCTCTACCATTTTCTTTCTTTTCTTTTTCCTTTTGCTGTTGAAACATGTATTTCCTCAAAACAATATTAACACATTTGCTCCATATTCTCCCCAGATCTTAAGATCCATGGCTCACTATTTTCAAAATGTACAGAATTTGCACTAACAGATTGTCTGTGGTTTTTTAAAAAAAATAAAATGATTAATTTCATCAATACAATTTTCGTTTAGTTAAAGTAAAATATGAAGTTGGTATGCTACAAAATAAAACTTGTTCTGTTGTACTTTCCCCCCTACCACCATCCACCTACCTTTATTTGGATCAACAGGGATTTTTGAAAATTAAAAAAGGATTAATAGTTCTCTAGAAGTATATCCAGCTTGGATACACTCTGAAACTGGTTATACTTGTAGGGGAGAAAAACTAAAACAAATCAAGACTGAGATGGAGTGACAATATAGATTGTAAGGAAGTAATAATAGGTGACAAAGACTAAAATCTGAGTTTGTTTTTTGGCACATTTTGTCTTTATTAATATATTTTTAGAACTTTTAATATACTAATATGGTTCTATATATTTGTGTCAAAGGAAATTTGCATCTATGTTCAGTGAAAGACTAATATTTATTTTATTTTATTTGACTTCTATGCCGCCCAATCCAGAAGGACTCAGGGCGGCTCACAACAATATAAAATTACAATAACAATAAACAATAAAAAGTTAAGAAAAAAACCAAGCAATTTCTAAAATCCTAATTAAAACTTAAGAAACAGTTCAATAACACTCATACTAGTCATTCATACCAATTCATATATGTGGATAAGCTAGTGGTTTTAGGGCTCCCAGGCTTGCTGGCAAAGCCAAGTCTTCATAGCCTTATGAAAAGCCAGCAGGGTGGGGGGCCATACGGACTTTGGGGGGGAGAGTTGATTCCATAAAGTCGGGGCAGCAACAGAGAAAGCCCTCCCCTGTGGTCCCGCCAACCGGCATTGTTTAGCTGACGTGACGTGGAGGAGGCCAACTCTCTGTGCTCTAATTGGTATGTGGCAGGAGATGGACCCATAAATAATATGGCCCTGAGCCATATAGGGTTTTATAGATGATAACCAACGCCTTGAATTGTGCCCGGAGACTAAAAGGAAGCCAGTGCAGCTTGCAGAGTATAGGTGTTATATGGGTGTACCAAGGTACACCCATGACAACTTGCACAGCTGCATTCTGGACCATTTGGAGTCCCCGAACACTTTTTGAGGGTAGCCCATGTAGTGCACATTGCAATAATCAAGACGGGAGGTGAGGAGGGCCTGAGCCACTGTGCATGGAGCCTCCAGGTCTAAATAGGGTTGCAGCTGGTACACCAGGCGATACTGTGCAGATAAAAAGGCAAATGGAATGTAAGTCAACAATTCAAAATGAAATATGCATACTTACATCCATAAACATAATGAACCTGTGTAAATCCTTAAATGAATGTTTCACTTAAAATTTCAAAGATTTCAAAGCATACTTTTAAATATACTTCCATTTGTAGGAACTCTATTGATGCCGCCAATGTATATTGCATCAACCACTTTATTGGCTTCCCGTGTTCTTCTGTATGTGCAGAAATAAACTAAGCAATCAGCAATTCCAACTTATGGAGTTGAATGCCTTGCTTTTTTGAATGTAGAGTATGTGTATTTCCTGTAAGTGGATAACCCCGGGCAAGCAAAGTTACTGCTCTTTATTAATATATCATAATAATAGGGCTGCCTACCTTACAAAAATGTGACTCTGGGTGGCATACAACAGTTAAGGAAATACCACTTCTTTATACAGCTTTAAGATTATCAAGTGCTATAGGTGAAGTATGGTAGTCCAGACATATGAAAGCAAAGGAATAAGGAATAAGCAAATCAAGTTCTGGATATATGATACTATAAATGGAAAGATTATGGGTAAACATAATTTTTTGCTGTCTTCAGCAAAGAGCAGTGCCATTTCCAAAAGGGGTGGGACACAAGCCACCTGAACTGGGATTGGCAGAGAAAGCTCAAATGCTATTCTGACCTCGTGTTTTATTTCTTAAATATGAATGCCATCATCAAACCAAAGATGTTTCAAAAAATTCAGCTTCCATTTAGAATTTAAATGAATTTCTGGCCTAAATTAGGAGCAGAGAAAATGGTTTATTTTTAAAAAAAACCCATAAAGCAACAGAACAAGAGATTACAATTTTGAACAGCATTATATATTCTCTCATTCAGATTAAATACAACAGGATTAAATATGGAAAAGAAGAAAGTCTGAAAGCTCCTGAGGGATATCATTAGGGCAAATTGCCAAAGAATGAAACATGAACCAGTCAGGAAATATTGGAGGCTACAGTAGTACCTAGGGACTTAAATGTTCGACAGTTGGAGCTTCAGTAATGTGTGAACTGAGGGTTACTGTATCAAGAGACTCTGTTCACTGACACATGGAATGTCACTATTGACCACCAAACAGCCCATGCTTGACAGTTATGCTCCAGTCAGACAAAGATGTCATACTTTCTTAGTTAATCTGCCCATTTCTGATTAATTTTGTTTCCTTACCTCTGTAGAACAGCTGCAATTTTACAGAGTGCCATTACCATCCCCTTTGCTGCTTGCTGTTTTAATTGCTGTTTTCTTACTATAGAGATAATTTAATGTTTCTGCAAATGAATAGCTTGCAATTCTCCATAATGTGTATTCCTTTGGATGCATTTCCAATTACTTTCCCATATAATTTATATAATAGTCACTATCCTAATCATAGTTCTTAAGCCATTAAATACAATGCTTTCTAGTAATTTTTACATGCAAAGACACAGAAGATTAGATATTAAAACCTTAGCAACTGTACCAGGAAATGGGTTAGTCATGGATCTCATGCTTACTGATTAGTAATGGCTATTTAAAATAAGGATGGAACACAGTTAAGAACAAATAATTTCACCTAAACTTTTATTAAATGTTAGACTTTTAGATTGTACTACTACTCTTTTGAACAATAACCTAGAAATGTAATCACTGACATAAATAAAAAAATCAGACATTTATATGTTACAATCTGTCCTTCTAATAATAATTATTGCATTTAAGATTTCAGGTATTTTCCTGAACTTTGCTATCTGCTATCTTTCTAGTACTTTCAAGAGTGGAAAAAACTGAAATACATGAAGATGAGAAATTTATTTTGAAAAAGTCACATATTATCTGGACTCTTTTCAGTCTGGCTTCACAACCGGTCACAGCACGGAAACTGCTTTGGTCATGCTGATGGACTGGCGGGCCCGGGATAGGGGATATTCCTCTATCCTGGTGCTCCTTGACCTCAGCGACCTTCGATACCATCGACCATGGTATCCTTCTGCAGTGACTGGAAGGTTTGGAAGTGGGAGGTACCGTCCTACAGTGGTTCTTTTCCTATCTCTCCGGTCGTTCGCAGTTGGTGTTAGTGGGGGGGGCAGAGGTCCACCCCTCGGCCTCTCCTGTGTGGGGTGCCGCAGGGGTCCGTCCTCTCCCCACTACTATTTAACATCTACATGAAGCCACTGGGTGAGATCATCCGTTGGCATGGGGTGAGGTATCACCAGTACGCTGATGATACCCAGTTATACATTTCCACCCCATGTCAATTCAGTGAAGCGATGGATGTGATGTGCTGGTGCCTGAAGGCTGTGAGAGTCTGCATGGGGGCCAACAGGCTCAAGCTCAACCCAGACAAGACCGAGTGGCTGTGGGCATTTCCTCCTAAGAACTATTCGATCTATCCAACCATCATCCTGGGGGGGGGAGAAACTTTAGCCCACCTTTATAGATTAGTCCCCAACTTTCAATCGCAATTGCTACAGGAAAAATTGTTATTAAGTGAAGTGGTAACTAAGTGGGGCATCACATGGCCACATCCAATTTTACAATCTTTTACAACCTTTTAAAGTGAGACAACAAGTGATCATGATTTGCAACCTCCTACCAGCTTTCCCATTGACTTTGCTTGTCAGAAGACAACTGTGAAGGTTGTATATGGCGATCACTTAACTCCTGGACATTGCAGATGTCACAACAGGCCTAATACTTCTCCCTCCTCCTATTTTCCCCACAACAACAACAATCCTGTGAGGTGGATTGGCCTAAGGCTGGCTCAAAGTTATTCATCTGGCTTTCATGCCTAAGGCAGGACTGAACTCACAGTCTCCTAATTTCTAGTCTGGTACCTTAACATAGATCAAATTGACACTAAGCTAATACTTAGTTGCATTAGACATGTGGGCCACGTAGATTTGCAAAATATATTTTCACTGAAATTCATTAACCAGTCAGAGTGGTCTTCCTTGAGATATCATAGTTAGGTGCCTTGCTTTTCAATGTCAAGACATCACATACATAGAACAATAGAATTATTGGCCAAGTGTGTTTGGACACACAAAGAATTTGTCTTTGGTGCATACGCACTCAGTGTACATAAAAGAAAATATACATTTGTCATGAGGTGCAACACTTAATAATTGTCATAGGGTTCAAATAGGCAATCAGGAAACAATATTATTATAAATCATAAGGATACAAGAAAAAAGTTACAGTGATACAGTCATAAATTGGAGGAGAGAGTGATAGGAAAGATGAGAAAAACGTAATAATAATGCAGATTTAACAAATAGTTTGACAGTGGTGAGGGAATTATTTGTTTAGCAGAGTGACAGCATTCGGGGAAAAACTTCTTGTGTCTAGTTGTCTTAGTGTGCAGTGCTCTATAGTGACGTTTTGAGGGTAGGAGCTGAAACAATTTATGCAAGCAGCTCAACCCATCAATTTGGGTTGAGGAGACTCTGCAAAATGGTACTACTTCATGTAAGCCTAATTATGTGTTTGCATAAATCTACACACATACTCTCTCTCTTCCAAATTGTCCTAGGTATTGATATTATTGTGCGCATCACACTTGGAACGAGTGTTGTAGAACCCTGCGCTATTTTTTTTCCCTTTTTCAGTCATGTTCTTGACAGGCCTTATAGTAGACTAGCTAGGGGATCTTCCACAACTGATTTGTGAGTTGCCAATGCATGAGGCAAGAAATGCTGTGCTTAGTTGTTTTTGTGCAACTTGCAGAATGTCAGGCATTTAGGTTATGTAAGCGAAATTGATAGATTGGCTCTTTTGTTCATTAATATGGCTCTAGTTTGAATAGTAATGCGTACAGGTGTTTTCTTTTGTGTTATCCACTATCTAAATGATAAGAAAAATTACATTCTGGTGCTTATGTATCTTCATCCTCTGGCATGTTTGCTATCAAAGATACTTATGCAGAATTCTCAGTGCTGTGTAAACAAAGGTTCCATACTTGATTCCAGGTTTGAGATTCTGAGCTCATTGCAGTCGGAATACTGTATAAATGTATGCTATTATAGGAACAGGAAATACGTAGTTGTTAAGTAGAGATTTACAAAGAGAAAGCAGAGAAGTAGATTATATTCTGGCTACTGTGACCATACAGTCCCTTCTGAGAATTAGGTTCTGTTTCATGTGAAATTCATCTGTTGGATGCATCTGGCTTTCCTTGCAATCAGTTTGCCCTCAGAAACACATTGTTGTTAATCTCCTTCATACTTCAAATAGCTCTCATAATATGAGCTAGGCTAACACTTAAGAAGTGCAGGGTATTATGTGGAAGATGTATTCCTTGTACCCTTTGTGAATTGTAAAACAGACTTGGGCTCTTGGGACAATTGTTAGTAGAGACTTAACTCCTCATTAAATAGAAGTAAGACTCCTGTTTAGCATTTTATTCAGGGAAGATTTTAAAGTAGTGCCAGCTTAGACCCATTTGCTTGTCTTAATAGCGTTTTCTCTCTGGGATATTGTCCTTGGCCTAGTGTTTGTTCTTTGTACCTGGGCCACTTGTGCCATACCTTCCCCTGCATAGCAAGCACTGCAGCTGGCATTGTTATCTCAGACGTTATTCTAGCCTCAGATCTCGGAGAGCCCTACTAAAAAGACTATTGGTTCTTTAAGATGGGGGTGCACAATCATGGGGTGGTTATACTGCAGTAACTGGGAAGGGTTGAAGACCATTGTGGGTAAGACATGGACATATATGCATAAGTTATCTGATGAGTTGGAAGCTTCTGAGGAGCATGGTGCTTTGTTGCTTGTGGGAGGTTTAATCCAATTTTAGGCTTAACATTGTAGTTATTATTATTAACTATGTATGTGCATTTTATTTTATGTGCATCCTTTATGCTGCAAATGTGCCCCATTTTAATAGACATAGGTGAAATATCAATACTCAATATGATATAATAACTTTCTGTGTTGATTTTGATTTTTAGCTTTTTTCCATAATGTTATGTATTAACCTTGATGTAGTTTTGTGTAACTCTATTTATACCTTAAGTTTCCTAAGCATAATAACGCAGTTTAGTAGTACTGTGATTTTATATTCGTATCAGTGATTCTAAATTTTAGTTGATCGACTGACTGAAATTGTTGGAAAGCCACAATTATATTGTTATTATAACGAAGAATTGTCATATTTCTGCCGTTCCATTTTAAATGTCTGCTGGCGGATACAAAGTATTTATAATGCTCATAAAAATGTGTATTTCTTTTCTAAAATGACCAGTTGTATTTCTGAAAACGAATAAGATTTTGGAAGCTTTATCTTGATAATTTAGCTAATCTTGTACCAATTCTCCCTTATTTCTATCTCTATCTCACTCTTCATGCTTGCAAAACTGAAGTTTATAAACCTGTCAAACAAAATGATGTACAAAAACTCAAATTTCTGCCATGAATCAAATCCCTTGGCATGAAATATTTTTCAGCACAATATACTTTCTTATGTTCTGGTTCACATTACAATAAAGAGAGAATATATAATATGCTTTGTCCCTCTGAAGGACAGCATTCTGCCTATTAATGAATATATGAAGAAACATTTATAGATTGAAAAGTGACTTCATTTCAGTAGAAAACAACTATTTCTACATCTCTTTATAAAACACTGATTATCCCTGCTATTTCATTATGTGACTGACGGTAAACTTTAGACTTTCCGTTGCATATAGAACTTCAATGTTTATACATAATTGCAGCATTTTATTGTTGCTGACATGATTAATACAATGTTTTACTTATTTTCTTTCTTATAACATTACACTTTTGCTGTGTCTGCTTTGAATTCTAGTTAACTGCTTGTGTTCATGGGTCAGCTGCATTGCTATATCCAATGTACTGGCAGCATATATACATCCCGGTGCTCCCACCACATCTCCTGGATTATTGCTGGTAAGAGGCTAATTCTATATTATTCTTTACCTCCCTAATAATCAAGCAGGACAATATATTGTTGCCTTTTAATTAAATAAATAGGATCATTTGAAGATTAAATCCGGTTGTAATAGTACAGAATCAGACTGAAAATATGCCATGTTTGGCACTGCTTTATACACTTCTGGAGGCCTAAGATATGAAACATGCCTTATATGACTTACACAGCTTATCTTTTAGATCTCTATGTTTTACAAGTTGGTGAATTAATGGCATGAGACAAAATCCAAAATTTTGTATTATCTTTCTTTTTTTATATGTTCCAAATGGATATAGAGATAATGTTTCTCTGTTGAGGGAATCAAGAGGTTCTGTAGCACTATTACTAATTATATTAATATTATAATATTAATGTCGTTTGGCGGGACCCAGGAGAAGAGCCTTCTCTGTGGCGGCCCAGACCCTCTGGAACCAGCTCCCCCCGGAGATCAGAACTGCCCCCACCCTCCTTGCCTTTCATAAAGTTCTTAAGACCCATCTCTGCTGTCAGGCATGGGGGAACTGAGACATCTCCCCCGGGCCTATACAGTTTATACATGGTATGTTTGTATGTATGCTTGCTTTTAATAATGGGGGTTTTAGTGTTTTTTAAATTATTAGATTTGTTTTTACATTGTCTTTGTTATTGTTGTGAGCCGCCCCGAGTCTACGGAGAGGGGCGGCATACAAATCCAATAAATAAATAAATAAATAAATAAGTACGTACGTACGTACATACATACATACATTTATTTGTTCCTTGTCTCACCATGGGGCTACTCTAGGTGACTTAAAACAATTTTAAAAAATCAAGAAATAAAAAGAAAGTTTAAAGCAAAAATAAATAAAAAGAACAATAAAATAAATAAAAAGAAAACTAAGAAAATCCATCAATATGACTACCGTGATTTTAAAAAAAGAGGGATGAATGGGGAGCAGAGAGTGAAAAGGAAGGTGAAGTCTGCTGTCAATCTAATAGCCACCTCCACAGTAGAACTCTCTTACTACTGCTAATCATTACTAATTTGACATGGTGGCTCAGTGGCTAAGACCCTAAGCTTGTTGATCAGAAAGGTTGGCAGCTCAAATCTCTAGCACTGTATAACAGAGTGAGCGCCCATTACTTGCCCCAGCTTCTGCCAACCTAGTAGTTTGAAAGCATGCAAAAATAAAAGAAGAAAACTAGGGACCACTTTGGTGGGAAGGTAACAGTGTTCTGTGTGCCTCCGGCATTTAGTCATATTGGCCACATGACCATGAAATCATCATCAGATAGCACTGGCTCTTCAGCTTAGAAACAGAGATGAGCACTGCCCCCTAAGGTTGGGAAAAACTAGCACATATGTGCATGGGAAACATTTACCTTTACTAAGTTAACATTGCTAATCATTACTAATCTAGAACTGATATTGATATTTTGTCTGTGCTACATGTGGTATTTCACAGCTTATTTCACTTTTATGGTAGTATGTTATCTTACAGCACAAAATAGTTCTATAATTTAACTAACTCAAATGCTTCCAACATTCTGCAACATCTTCATGATTGTAGTTTATCTAGATTTTTTTGTAAGTTAATATACTTGTACTAGTCAAGGAAGCAATGATTTAATGGGCTTAAAAATAATTGAAATTAAAGGGCAGAGAGAGAATCCCATTCATTGCTATATCTAATGTACTGATAGCACATATATATCCTGGTGCAAAAGTATGCAAAAGTATGTTTTCTGACATTAGAACCAGTATCCAATCATATAGCATAATTTCACAGGTATAATGTGGGGAAATTAGTGATGCTCAGGCCACAGTAAATTTTATGTAAATACAGAGTGAATGTGTCTAACTTTCAGAAAAAGAATGGCCAAAAGCCTATTGGCTTGAAAAGATGTGTGGCCTTGTGGAAAGGTCTAGAATGTAAATCCTAGATTTATAGAAAGCTTGATTTTTTTTGTTTATCTGGAGCAAAGCAACTTACCAATTTGTGTCATGTATTTGAAGATTCTGCTTAATTGCTGCCTGGAGAATTAAAATTTATTTTAGTACCAAAAGGCCTGACAGATTTTGGATTTGTTTAATTTTTAAACATGAAAAAACAATCCTATTAACTTCTTGGTATAGTTTCTTACCTATAACACTATCTAATTTATGACGAAGCATTTGTTGTTAAGAGTTTTATTAACATTCTTACAGGATTACAAAATTCTACTTAAAGCTACATAATGATTCTTTATGAAATTCTCCCTGTTTTTCTTGTAGAATAAACATTTTTCACAATAAAACCATACTAATTTTCTAGTTCATACTTTATGTAAGATAACCAATTATTTTAGGAAAATGATGGACTAGATTAAAATATATATTTCATAAATTGGTAAGTGATTGCCAGAGGAAAAACATACATGTGTCTTAATTGTCATTATTTTTTCTCTTTTTAAGTGCCTGACACTTTCTTTAATGATATAAGTTACTAATCAGAAGCTGATTATGCCAAGCTTTCCCCAGCAATATTTTCTATGAAATATGAAGGAAAAAATGATTCATGTCAAGCATTGTTTTAAAATAAAAAGTTGCATTTTGATTTTAATGCAAGATAAGATGTCACTTTACTTTGGACACACTTAAACTAGTACCCAGTGATTTAAAAATAAATGCTATGTTACAAAATTAATTAATAGAAGAAAAGAATTTGCACATTCAAGAGAGTTATTAGAGGGATATAAATTTTTAAAATTACAATTAAATAAAGTCTGACCAAATTAATATATAAACGCAACTATTTCAGAAGCCTATAATAGCAGACCACATTTATTAACAATGCACTGTTGTAAATGGAATAAACCGATAGATTTGTACTTCAGTGAAAAATGTTAATTCTGGAACCTAGGCCAAAAAATTGCAATTTTTTTGATAACATAATAGATTTGAAATATTGTGTATATTATCAAGAAGTATATCCTTAACACAAAGCAGCTAATGCAAGTCATAGTAACAATCCTATCGATATGATTCTCAAATTGAGGATAAAGCAAAACCATACACTATTGGTTAATATTAGGTTAATTTCTGAGTAGCATCCCCAACAACATTTGTTACTCGTCATTTAGTAAACATTCCCTAAGATAGCCAATAATATATATGAATCAATTTTTGTTGAAGTAGTATCAAATGTATTTTAAGATTATAGGAATGTAATTTATATAGTATTTAAACTACACATAAATTGATTTATCAAGTCAGGATACTGAACATGGTTATTCTAAAGGTTTCTGCCGTCAATCTTCTATGTTTCCGTGTTGCATTAACAATTATTACCAGTTTGTTTTACTTCATATAAAATATGTACTAGTTTGTGAACTGTATTTAACTGGAGTGTTTGCTTTACAAATATAAAAGTTCTAATAAGACTTTGGCTATGGGGAACAAGAAAGATGTGATTTTAGTGTGCAGGGCTAAATTTTCTCTGCTACTCCTTGCTCTATGACTTGTGGATTTGGAAGTCTTCAACTACCTTTATGCATCTCTTAGGAGGATACAATGAAAAAGAGGAATGTGCAGAAATCATATTTTCATTCTTTGGTAGGACAATTTCATGAATGCAGTTTTGCTCAGTGGGTTTCAGAAAATAATTTCTGGCATCTTTTCTATTGTAAATTGTATGCTTCCCAAGAACCTAAAAATCACATTACTCTTAACACCAATTTAGAGTCAGTGTATATAATTGCTCCTAACATTTATCGTAAATTATAAAGCAGTATAAAATACAGAGTTATTTGTATCTTTCATCTGTATTCTTTGTCATACATTATATATTGTTACTACAGTTTATATGTGTATGAAAAAGGCTGATTTATATAGAAAAAAGTATCATAGATAGGAACGGTTCAAATTCACAGTTGTAATCATGTCTAATGCTTGCAACTTTTTAGTAATATTATTCTCAATTTTATACTGAAATCACATTTCAAAACCAGCTGACTAATGTGTAAACTCTACTTATTGGCAAACTGAACTGTCTTTATTATTGTTTTGCTTGTTTGAAGGACAAGGATGGCAATGTAATGTTATACCAACGCAGATCTGGATTAAGATTTTGGAAGTATTTATTTAGAGTGAATTCTTTTTAACAGATAAAAAGCCCAATGCTTTTTATTGTTTAGGATTGTGGGATATTGTTTGTTTGTTTGATAGGTGACTCTGCAAAGCTCTGAGGGCCACAAAAATAAAGGAATTGAAATATAAGTTATTTATGGGCTTGTCATTCTGTTCAATCCACTTGCAGAATAAAATCCCTATTTTTAATTTTGTAGTTTCCAATTCACAAGATGGGAAATATAATTGAATGGGGAAGTGTAATATTGATATAGCCTCCTCAATATGTTAGGTACCATTTTGAATAATAGAATATCACTCTGGTAGTCATAACATTACATTTAGATTGTATATATTTCTCTTGTCTTTACTATAAAAATATGTACTAAAGAAGTATGAAGGAAAGTTTAATTGCCATATTTGTGGGAAAGCTTTATAGCAATTAGTTAGTCTGGCTTTATTGCTTTAACCAAGAACCCCATGCTGGTTTGTGATACTATATCATTGTGTCTCAGGTGAATCTGGAGTTAGGTCATCTTGTGCCTATGATGCATGTCATGAATGAGGGACAAATTGGTCCCAGTACACATTCCCTATGTTGCAAATCATTCCCTTGTTGAGTTCTTCTTATGACCCTTGTATTTTGCTAGCCACATGCATCTGAGCAGAAAAGACTATGCCATGACAGATAATCAATACCATCAAAATGGGCACCTCTTTGGTAAAATTCAGGGCAAGCTTTAGGAGGTAAGATTTTTTAAAAAACAAAACAAAAACCAGACAAACATTTTAAGAACATCCTGGGAATGCTTCCAACTTATTTCAGATAATTTTCTTTTCCTATCCTATGTTGTGCATAAATGCGAGCATAGAAAAGAAATTATATTTTTTCATGAGCACAAAGTTTTTAAGAGATATTGAAAGGAAACCATAAATTTCAAGCATACATAGTTATTGTGCTATTGGTTGAATTAGCCAAATATTTAGCACTTTCATTCCATTGGGGAAATAGTGAGTAAATAGAACCAAATGGAGAAAGAGAACCAGATTTGATAAAACTTTGGCCAAAATGTTAGATACTGACAAAAGCTGAAATGAAAAATTATAATGCTGTTTTTTTCTAAAAATCACAGTAAGTAAAAGAATATTATCTATTAAAACTACAAATATACAATTGTTGTATTTTGTAATCACAGTTGCATTTTAAGTCAATGTTACTCATTTAATATGTCTCATCGTAACTTACTGCTGTTGAAGGCAAACATTATTCATATAGTAGAGTGGTTTAAGTAAAGTAAAATAAAATCCATCAATTTGAGTTTGAAGATACGCATAGCTAGATTTCAATACAGTTTAACTCTAAGTTCATAATAATATAAAATTATACCTAAAAACAGAAACAGACATTTGCAGATCAAAGCCTTTATCTGCTCATTATAATATTCCATATTTCCCACATATTGTTTTCATCTGTTTCTTTTTGCCCCTCCCCTTTAACAATTGCTCAGATTTGGGGAGGGGTCCCATTACAAAAATGCCAGATTAGTTTAGCCTTCTATGAACTAGTAGATATAAAATAATAGAAGTTTTGTGAAGGCCATTCATTTTTCTCATTTTGTTAAATTTTTATAGTATTAATGCAAGTGGTCTGATCTTCTGAATTGTACATTAGCTGAATGATTATTCCATGAATAAAACCAACAAATGAAAATAGAGCTACTTTTACTCCATGTGAATTTATTCAATTAACTTGCACAAATTACCTTATTTGTGGTTTTCTGATCTGCTCAAGATTATTGAGTTAGGAGATAGTATGGAATTCTTTTCTGTCCTTCATTGTATTAAAATATAACAGAATAGACTGGAAAAGGGTACCTGGGGTTTAAAGTCAGGTGTCACCAGTGTGATGATACAACCTAATCTTATTTTTCCCAGTCTTTAGAGTCATCACAAGATTGCTATTACTATTAAACTTTAGTCTAGCTGTTTTCATATCATAGCCAATAAAGCAATGCTATCTGATATGATGGTGTCTATATGGATCAGTGATTCTTATTTTTGGGACTGGGCAAGCAACATGCACTGAAATTCAATCCTTGAGGGAGTGTATTTTCAGTGTGCTGCTAGATTCATATTTGTCAGTTACAACCGTAATGCTTTAATTATTTTGAAGAGTTTGGATTTGCTTACTGTTTAAAAATATAGGGGCACACATTACTAAAGGATGATTATTACCCAAATTGACTAATTAATCTCAGTTTTACAAGAACTGAAATAACTTTCAGTAGCTTCTGATATTCAAGGTATTTATGGTAGCTTTAAAACAGCTGGAGATCTTGATATTTAAAGGACAGCCTCTGTTGTCTAAATATTAAATATAAAAATTTGATGAGGGGTTTTCCTCTATCTTCCCATTATTCAGAGAAATGCAAATCTGAGACAGGAGTTTTCTATTTGACTATCTCTCAAAAGCCTGACTGGGGCATGCCTTTGTTTTCTTTTAACATCACATGGAGACATGACAGTTTATCCAAGTCTGTTGGTAGTTGAGCTTAGTTTATATATCATGTGCTAATAAGTGCTTTCATATTTATTTGTTTATTGGTTTTATCTCCATGCTGAGTTCTCTCGATCCAGTGCAATTAGCAGCATTTTACTAAGCAAATAATTAAATTGCATAGATGCAGGAGATACAAAATAGTAATTAATAGATGGAGATGATCCAGTTGATTTCTTCTGAATATGTACTGAGACTCACCAAGAGAGATAAATCAGTGATCGTATAATATTGCATGCATGATAAGAAAAAACTATTGGGAGAAGACTGTAGTCTCCATTTGGTAAAGCTCACACTTTGAAGAAGTGAGAGCTATTGAAGATTTGCAACAGCTCTGCAAGATAGTCTTGTGTTATTTCTTACTTTAAAGCTGAAATGATAGCTAGGTTTCTAACTAGAATTTTCCAGCTTAAAGGCTTTGGAGCATTTTAATATTTGGAGCTGGCAAACATGCGTACTCTATCTTCCTAGCATCTGATGTATTTCTCTCCCTCCCCCCTCCTTTTAATTTCAGTGCACCAATGCCTTATTTGATTGGAGTTCACTTCAGTTTAATGGAGGTAAGTAACTTTCTCTTTCTCCATGGCTATATGTTAAGGCTGCGTAATGTGCAAGCATTTTAAAAGCCTAACTGGATCTCTCAGACTTCCTGCAAAAGGCTTCAATATTTTTTTAAAAATTGGAAGGGTAATTATGGGTAGAGATGAAAAAGAAGAAGCAAGTTTGTTGACCTTGGATTCCTCTGTTTTATATGAGATTCTCTATAGAAACAGAATAGGAGAACTTCCCATCTTCGTTAACTATAGCAGAGGAAAATAGTTTTCTTTCATGTGAGCCCTTGAAGCAGTCCTAAATATATCAGCATCAAAATGGAATGCTAAACGTTCTTCCAAGCTTTTCTGGCATTGTGCCTTTTAATATCTAGACTTCTGCATGGAAGGGAATAGAATTATGGAGGGGGGGAGGAAACAGGAAGGATCACCTGCTTGTTTCAAATATACTTGCAATTATTTCAGAAGTTCAGACTGAGTGAAAACTAGTAAAGGAAAGAAAATAGCCAGAAACTATTATAAGAAAAGTAACCTTCCCCTCAGTATATCCATAGTGATGGGCCATTTCATCATATATAGATATTCAAAACTGACACATCAGTAGATACTCTACTGATTTATTTGATCTAGGATCATACAGGTTAAGTTTAAGAAAACAACTCTAGAAAGCCTGTCCATCCGTATCATGGAATTGCTTCCCTGGTATCAATGAGGACATGTCTATATATTAAATGTCTACAGCTATGTGAGAATATAATATCTCATCTATATCTTACTGTTACTTAAGTGTATAAGTCTGCATCTGCTGTGTTTAACAGTCTATGCTTGTATTGGTAAAAAAAAAGGGAAGATTGTAAGGAATGCCTTGATGTCCACTTGTTCTAGCATCTTTTTCCCCCCACAGTGGCTAAGCAAATAGTGGATAAATGTTTTATACAATGACAGAAGAATAAAAGATCCTATTTGGGCATTGCAAGAATTAGTCTTGATGGGTATTATTTCTAATAATGCCTCTAATCCTACGTTTCTGGTCGGTTGCAGTTGGTGTTGGTGGGGGGTCGACCTCTAGGTTTCTCCCTTGCGGGGTGCCTCAGGGGTCAGTCCTCTCCCCCCTGCTATTTAATATCTACATGAAACCGCTGGGTGAGATCGTCCAAGGGCCTGGGGTAAGGTATCAGCAGTATGCTGGTGATAGTCAGTTATACATCTCTACCCCATGTCCAGTCAGCGAAGCAGTGGAAGTGATGTGCCAGTGCCTGGAGGCTGCTGGGGTCTGGATAGGTGTCAACAGGCTCAAACTCAACCCTGACAAGACGGAGTGGCTGTGGGTTTTGCCTCCCAAAGACAATCCCATTTGTCTGTCCATTACCCTGGGGAATTATTGACCCCCTCAGAGAGGGTCTGCAACTTGGGCAGCCTCCTCGATCCACAGCTAACATTAGAACATCATCTTTCGGCTGTGCCGAGGAGGGCGTTTGCATAGGTTCGCCTGGTGCACCAGTTGCAGCTCTGTTTGGACAGGGAGTCTCTGCTCACAATCACTCACGCCCTCATCACCTCGAGGTTCGACTACTGCAATGCTCTCTACATGGGGCTACCTTTGAAAAATGTTCGGAAACACCAGATCATGCAGAATGCAGCCGCGAGAGCTATCGTGGGGCTACCTAGATTTGCCCACGTCTCTCCAACACTCTGTGCCGTGTGCTGGCTGCCGATTAGTTTCCGGTCACAATTCAAAGTGTTGGTAATGACCCATAAAGCCCTTCATGGCATCGGGCGAGAATACCTCCGGAACCGTCTTCTGCCGCACAAATCCCAGCGACCAATTAGGTCCCGTTGACTAAACAATGTCATCTGGCGGGCCCCAGGGGAAGAGCCTTCTCTGTGGTGGCCCTGGCCCTCTGGAATCAACTCCCCCCAGAGATTAGAACTGCCCCCATTCTCCTTGCCTTTCGTAAATTGCTTAAGACCCACCTATGCCGCCAGGCATGGGGGAATTGAGATACCCCAAGCTTATATAGTTTACGTATGGTATGATTATGTTGTATGGTTTTAATGATGGGTTTTAGATGTTTTTAAATATTAGATTTGTTATATTGTTGTTATTGTTGCTGTGAGCCGCCCCGAGTCTGCAGAGAGGGGCTGCATACAAATCTAATAAATTATTATTATTATTATTATTATTATTATTATTAATACTCTAAATTTCATTAATTATGGTAATGATGCATTATGTAAGAGAATTCTTAATACACAATGCTGCCATGGAAATGTTTATTTGTAACCCAGATTGCTTCATCCCCAGTTTGTTTCCTTGTTCGTTTACAATTAAATTTGTATGTTAAAAACGTGTTATGTTTTTAAATGAAAATCAAAAAGAGAAACACTCAAATGCTTACATGGATAGTTTTCCTTATTCAGAGAGTCAAAAGTAAATCACTGGAGGATGTGGTGATCCTAAATGTTGACACAAATACATTGGAAACCCCATTTAATGACCTGAGCAATCTACCAAGTGAAGTGGTAAGTCTAGTTGGTTTTATCCTCTTTGTTATTTGAATTATTTTTCCCCTTGCTAAGTTAAAAAAGAAGAGTATTTCCCCCCACCAAACCTTATGTTTTGTTTGTTTATTTTCTTTTGACAGTCGAGGAAATGTTGTGTGAAACGTCATATTTTTTATTGTGAAGCAAAGGGGAAGATTATAATTATAAAGCTTGCTGCATTCATTATGCATAACAGCTTTAAATGCAAGAGTCTCTTCTATCTCATCTTAATCATTATATTACAAAGTAGGCATTTTTGTCTGCCTAGTGGCATATCTTGCAAGGGGGGAAAAAGCAGGTTTTGAAGGTAAAAAGAAGAAGGGGGCCAATTATCGGCTTCTGGTTCTCTGCCACCTGCCAGCACTTCTCCTTTTAATTAATGATCTGATGACATTGGTCAATATAATAAGAAATGCTTGTAGAGTGGGGTCAGAAAATGCATACTTTGATCTCCTTCAACTTTCTGAAACATTTATTTGTTTTGTCTAAATTATTTCAGTTTTATTTTAATCTCTTCCATCCTGCTGAGGATGGCATGAATTGAAAACTCTTCTCTGTTTGTCATTTGCTTTGGCAGAGCAACGATGCCATACTTATAACTCTATTTGTAAATTAAACTGCAAAACCTGTTTGTCATAAAAGACATTGGATCCTTTGAAAATGACGAAAACTGTCTTTTGTCTATAAAGGCAGATAAATTAACTGGCAGTTACACTTGGACTTTGATCTCATGAAGTTTTTTCTTCTTCTGGATGCTTATAATAGGATGTATTCTACAGTTCATGTTATATAGACATCCAAAAAGTAGCATTTTACTTTCTTTTGGTTTTCTGCAACATGATTCTGAAAAATAACTTTTTCCCTACCACAGTTTGTTCATTTTTAAGACTGAATTCAGTAGACGTTGATGATAACAGATGGTTCAAAATTCTTCTTTCCTGTTTTTCTAAAAGACAACATGATTTGACAGATTTCCTAAATATATTTAGCGGAAAATATATATATTTATATATTTATTAAAGAAAATTAGATGGGATAGAATATCAATTCAAATATTTTTAGATACTTTTATCTACAGACAAGCTTGTATATTAATTTTGGTGAAATAGAATCTTATGCATGAAAAGAAAACATCACTGAATTGGGATAAGTTGTTAGTGAAAACATACTGATCTGTTTATCAACTTACTTTATATGAAATCCTGCAAACATCTTATATTAATTAGTGCTTGTCTTTTATGGAATAGGTAGTGGGCTTTTTACAAAAATGAACATTCCATGTAAAATATTAACATAAAACAATATATTATTTATATATTCTAAAAAGTTTTATTTTTCCCTTCTGGTAATTTATACTATAGTTTATTTCTTTTACCAGTTGCTTAACTTTCCCAATTGTTTCCATTCTAAATGTGGCTTTTTGTCAATTTCAATTGTTAATTAAAACCACATATAAGCATAGACTGAAAGTGGGGTGCTTATCTTCTCTACAATTTTGTGAGTTTATAGACCAAGAAAGGTTGATAATGTATTATATACATATACAAATGTTGTCTGTATTTGGCAACAATTTTGCTGATGGTTTAGATAATATTAAATAATAAACAGGATTGAGCCTCAAATAAAAATATATTATTATTATATAATGCATGAAAATATGTGAATCTATACATTTAAAATAAGGTTCCTTTCCCTGTGTACATTGCATTTAATGTCTTATATTTGTTGAATATATTTATTTTTATTTATTTATTCGACTTCTATGCCGCCCAATCCCAAAGGACTCAGGGCGGCTTACAACAGTGATAAAAATACAATAAAATAGATACAAAGATAAAAGAAGTTGAACATTTCTAAACTAAAACAATGTAAAACGAAACTCCATATAGATAAAAAACAGTCACCGTCATACACATGCACACCATTCATAAAACTGGCCGCCTGGAATGTAAAATTTAAAATATAATCTAGTATGATTTATTTATTTATCTATTTTTTGAAATATGATGCGCGCCGGAGTATTAGACACACCTTAGGGGGGGATCTACCTACCAGATATTCCTCTAGCTAGCATCCTTAGTCTGGTCAGCTTCAGCACATTATTTTATGCCCTGGTTAATACTGAAAAAAAATCTTTTTTGAGGGAATAACAATAAAAACAAGCCTGCAAAGACTTAGGGCTGGAAAAAAAGTTGAAGTAGCAATGAAAAAATCCTGCAAGCTGGGAAGATCATTATCACCTCGTTAGGGCTGGGGGGGGGGGGTGAATCTTCAAAAAGAAAAAAGCTACATTTGGAGTATAAGACGCACCCAAATTTTCATCCTCTTTTAGGGGGTAAAAAGGTATGTATTATATTCTGAAAAATATGGTATTTATGTATGTTTATATATGTATGTATGTATGTATGCATGTATTTACATACATACATACATTTCTGAACCATCCATTTCTCTCAAAGACATTAAAATTCATTATATGTTATATGTTAAATAAAGATTTTATATATTAGTGTTAAAAGAGGTAAAGTAGTGTATTACTGTGGACATATACAAAATGAGCATATAAATAAACCTTTACATTTATTTTAGGAATCAAAAAATGAATTCAGAATTGTTTCCAAATTCCTGAATGCTTTTTCTGGCTTAGCTTTTTATAACGTGGAAGACTTAAAATATTACATGATACTTATTCCTATTGTTACCATATTTACAAGTCTAAGATTTGTAAAATTGTGATATATTCATGTTACAGAATCTCATTGATGAGAATGAATTGCAAAAGAAGTTAGTTGAAATCTGAAAAACATTATTCTTTCGCAATAATATAATCAGTATAGTATAATATAATATAATATAATATAATATAATATAATATAATATAATATAATATAATATAATATAATATAATATCTTAAAATTAATAGGACATTTCAACTCATTCACCAAAACATTTAACTTACACTTACAGGCTTTATCCATTTCTATGCATGGAAAAAATATGTTACCTTACTTTATATTACATTGATTAGGGTCTTAATTATTCAAATGTCATTGGTTACACTTGTCCTGGATTTGTCCTATCTGTTTTATTTCATGTGTTTCATTATGTAGTGGGCGTTAATCTCAATGGCTTCATTCTGATATTTGCACATAATAGTTTAGATTATTAGCAATTAAAATACTACCATGCCAGTAGCAGTTTTGTTACTCCTAAGCTGTTCAAAATTTGAAAAATAAATTAACACAGGGCTTTTTAGGAACTTTTTGTTTTTATTCCTCTTTTCCTGTCTTCTTCCAGGGACATCTAGCTTTCATAATTCATCATTTCACTGTAGATTTATCTTTTGCTTTAGAGATTTAGCTGCCTCCCTTACAAAATTAGTGGCTCTCTTAGAAACAGGGATTTGGTTTAATTTGGTCATTCAAATTTTCTTTCCTTGTGTGTCAGGTTGGAATTTGTGGTACAAATCAGGAAAGCAGTCAGGAAATCTCCCCTTGGGTCAAAATTATGTCCTAAATTAGCCACTTCAACTTGATACCCTCTAGATGTGTTATAATTGTAACTCTTAAAATTCTTTGTCAGCATGGTATGCTAACTAAATGATATTGATATAATAGGCCATATTGCAGAGAAAACTCAGCAATGTGGCAGATTCCACTTTAGTAAAGATTAAGATGTAGGATCTGCAATGGGTTTTTTTGTTTTACCTGAATTTTTCATGGCTAGAAGTCCCAGATGAGAAAGGGAGGATGACAGAATGGGATTATTGTTTGGACTATTGGGCACGTTAGAAGAACATAATGTCTCATATGCTATGGTGAGTTTGGCCAGTCATAAAATTCCCATCTTTTTATTCCCATCACCACTTCCAGCACCTCAGGCTTCTCTTCCTTTTCCTCATTTCTGGGAAACATTTTTGTGACACATTTATGAAATAAGCATTACGTTGAAAATCTCTCCTCCTCACACACAAACAATTTTCATATACTATGACTTGAGATTTATTTATTTATTTTTTTGCTGAGGAGTGGGGAAAGTTGTGCCTAGAAGGAGGCAAAACAGATAATATATGCTGCTAAAGCCTCAAAAGAGGAAGAAATTATCAAATCTGTAAAGAAGGGGGATAAAACCTTCTTCAGATATATTAGTGATAGGAAGAAGAAAAACTGCAGCATCACGAAGTTTAGTACCGGGAATAATACATGCATTGATGGAAATAAGGAGATCGCTGACCATTTCAATAGCTACTTCTGTTCAGTTTTCTCAAAAGACACCTTACAACATGGGTCCCCAAACATTTTACACAGGGGGCCAGTTCACTGTCTCTCAGACTGTTGGAGGGCCGGACTATAAAAAAAACCTATGAACAAATCCCTATGCACACTGCACATACCTTATTTAAAGTAAAAAAACAAAATGGGAATAAATACAATATTTAAAATAAAGAAGAAGTAATAAGTAATTAAGTAATTTATACTTCTTTATTAACAATTAAATTTAAACTTAAATCAACAAACTCCCTCCATTTCTCCTTCCTTCCTTCCGTCCCTCCTTCCTCTCCACTTCTCTCTTCCCTCTTCCTTTTCTCTCATTTGTTTCATTTTCCTCTCCCTCGTTCTTTCCCTCCATCATTTTCTCATTTTTCTCTTTCCATCTCTCCCTCTTCCTTTCTCTCTCCCCTCTCTCTCTCCCTCTTTCTCTCTCTCTCTTTTTCTCTGTCTTTCTCTTTCTTTTTCTCTCTCTTGCTTTCTTTTTCTCTCTCTTCTCTCTTTCTCTTACTTTCTTTCTAACTCCCTCTTTGTGTCTCTCACACTTTCTCTCTCTCCCCCTCTCTCTATTTCTCCCTTTCTCTCTCCTCTTCCTTTCTCTCTCCCTCTCTATTTCTCCTTCTTTCTTTCTCTCTCTCTCTCTTTCTTTCTCTTTCTTTCACTCACTCTCTTTCTATCTCTCCCTCTTTCTCTATCTCTACCTTTCTTTCTCTCTCTTTCATTCTCTTTCTCTTGCTTTCTTTCTCTTCTCCCTCTTTCTCTAACTCCCTCTTTGTATCTCTCCCTCTTTCTCTCTCTCTATCTCTCTTTCTTTCTTTCTTTCTCTCTCTCCCTTTCTATCTCTCCTCTTCCTTTCTCTCTCCCTCTTTCTCTCTCTCCCTTTCTATCTCTCTCTCTCCCTCTCGGGAGCTTATTATATTGATCGGTAAAATCTCATGTGCTGCCGCGGGCCGGTTAAAAGACCTCAGCGGGCCGCATCCGGCCCACAGGCCGTAGTTTAGGGACCGCTGCCTTACAATATAATACTATAGAGGGATATAGCATTGTCTCCAGCTGTACGGATTCAGCTCCAGTGATCTTAGAAGCCGATGTCTTATAAGAACTTGAACGATTAAAGATAAATAAAGCAATGGGTCCAGATGGCATCCACCCCAGAGTTCTTAAAGAACTCAGATCTTTCATTGATACCCCCCTGACTGATTTGTTTAACCAATCCCTTTTAACAGAAGATGTTCCTGAGGATTGGAGAATGGCCAGTGTTGTGCCTATCCACAAGTAGGGCAGTAGAGAAGAAGCTGGTAACTACAGGCCAGTTAGCTTGACATCAGTTATAGTTAAAATGATGGAGACTCTACTCAAAAAGGGGATAAATCAGCACCTAAAAAACAATAATTTATTGGACCCAAATCAGCATGGCTTTACTGAAGGCAAATCATGTCAGACTAATCTCATTGATTTCTTTGATTATGTCACAAAGGTGTTGGATGAAGGTGGTGCGGTGGATATTGCCTATCTGGACTTCAGCAAAGCCTTTGATACGGTTCCACATAAAGAGCTGATAGATAAATTAGTGAAGATTGGATTTACCGGTAATCCCTGGATAGTTCAATGGATTAGCAGATGGCTGAAGAGTAGACAGCAGAGAGTTATTGTTAATGGCGAGTATTCTGAGCAGAGACAGGTTACAAGCGGTGTGCCACAAGGGTCTGTTCTGGGTTCTATTCTTTTTAATATGTTTGTGAGTGACATAGGGGAAGGTTTGGTAGGGAAGGTTTGCCTATTTGCCGATGACTCTAAAGTGTGCAATAGGGTTGATATTCCTGGAGGCGTCTATAATATGGTAAGTGATTTAGCTTTACTAGATAAATGGTCAAATCAATGGAAACTGCAGTTTAATGTTTCCAGATGTAAAATAATGCACTTGGGGAAAAGGAATCCTCAATCTGTGTTAGCAAAAACTTCAGAAGAAAAGGATTTAGGGGCAGTGATTTCTGACAGTCTCAAAATGGGTGAACAGTGCAGTCAGGCGGTAGGGAAAGCAAGTAGATGCTTGGCTGCATAGCTAGAGGTATAAATAGCAGGATGAGGGAGATTATGATCCCGCTATATAGAGTGCCGCTGAAACCACATTTGGAATACTGTGTTCAGTTCTGGAGACCTCACCTACAAAAAGATATTGACAAAATTGAACGAGTCCAAAGATGGGCTACAAGAATGGTGGAAGTTCTTAAGCATAAAACGTATCAGGAAAGACTTAATGAACTCAATCTGTATAGTCTGGAGGACAGAAGGAAAAGGGGGGACATGATCGAAACATTTAAATATGTTAAAGGGTTAAATAAGGTCCAGGAGGGAAGTATTTTTAATAGGAAAGTGAACACAAGAATAAGGGGACACAATCTGAAGTTAGTTGGGGGAAAGATCAAAAGCAACATGAGAAAATATTATTTTACTGAAAGAGTAGCAGATCCTTGGAACAAACTTCCAGCAGACGTGGTTGATAAATCCACAATAACTGAATTTAAATATGCCTGGGATAAACATATATCCATCCTAAGATAAAATACAGAAAATAGTATAAGGGCAGACTAGATGGACATGTAGGATTTCTGATCTTCAAGTTTGTTTATTTGTTTGTTAACTCAATTTCTTAGCCACCCATCTCAGTTAATGACTATGGGCAACTTACAGTTCAAAAAATAAATGTTACAAATAAAACACTAAAACTTTAAAAACAACAATAAAACATTCAGAATAAATATACATAGCAGGCAACATATTTGGCCACTTAGCAATAAAGCCAGGAAATGGGGCCTATTAAAAACACATTTAGCATTCTAAGTTCAGGTACATAACCAGGTTTTTAAGAGTTTATGAAAGACTAACAGGATTGGGGCCATTCTAATCTGTGAAGGGAGGATATTCCATAGAGCAGAGGCCCAGGGCATCTCTTAGCCTGTTTAAGTTCCCTCAGTTCCATTGTTCACCACGGGGAGTATCGGGAACTCTGAATGTGGAGACGCTGCTCAGATGCTATCTGATCCAAAACTACTGCCCCTTTGCTATTCCATGCAGCCACAAACTTAAATCAGTCTGAGGAGCACGTTTTCTGGAATACTGTAATTCCAAGCTCGCTCTGGAACCCAGTTGAGTCTATTAGTCACCTGGGGCTGGCTGATTGAAAAGGCCTGACTTCCCTACAGATGAGAATGGCACCGAAGAACTTAAGGCTTGCCAGTGAATTATATATTTCATGGCAGGGGAGAAATCAACTCCCCCGCCTTTTCCCAAATCCAGAACACTCTGCCATTGCTCTGACAGAAAAAAAACAGATTGAATGTATTACCGCTGCTATGAGTTGGGTCTTGGATAATTTGGCCGGCTCCACTGTTGCCATAGTGGCCACAATCTCCTGAGCTGTCTCTGACCGCATACCTAGGGGTTGCAGGTTGAAATTCCCCAGCATCATAAATCCAGGAACTCCACTCCAGCCCAGCCCCAGAATTCATCTTAGGCAGAGAGGTTGCTACAAAACAGAAAGGCTGGTAGCAATAGCCCTAACTGACTTCTCCATGCCCGAATTAAACAGTAACTCGCATCTGGCAATCTGTGGAGCAAGGCTCCTGGATGCCTCTCAAATTTCCCCAACAATCAACCTGGAGTCTAGCCTAGTGCTAAACCAGAAACTGGCTGGATAGATGTCAGTAATGCATGCTAGATTAGCATTTATTTCAACAACTAAGTTGTGGTCAAGGTGACTTTATCATAGATTGATTTATAATTCAGCAGCAGCAGAGGACAACTTAGAGCCTTGAAAGCCTGCCATTTAGGGCTGTGGTTGAGAGACTGGAATGTGTTGTTGGTTTGAGCTCTAAGCTTGGCGATTTGGTTACAAACATTTCATCCCCATTTGAGAAGACAGTGTGCTTTGGACTGTGCTTGTCTGGAGTAGCATTAGCCTTTAAATACCTTTCTGAGTCCTGGTCTGATTTTGGATTAGGTGATTATGTTTCAGAAGGTGACAGCCGGGCGGCAGCGTTTCTTGGCGGCCTCCTGAACCTGAAAAGTTCGGGTTCGGGAGAATGCCGAGAAGCCCCCCTGGCTGTTTTAAAAGGTGACAGCCAGGCGGCGGCGCCCAGCAGAGCGCCTTTTTGTGTTCTGCGGTGGGTTCGTAAGTCAAAAAAAGTTCGTATGAAGAGGCAAAAATTTCAGAACCCCCGGTTCATATCTCGAAATGTTCGTATCATGGGGGGTTCGTATCATGAGGTACCACTGTATATATAATATATATATATATGTATATAATTATTCCTGTGCTAGCAACTTTTCCACTTGTTTCTATGTTTCAATTTTCAGTTTCCTTTCTCCCTTTTCCCTGCTTCATGATTTATTATTTTTCTCTTTCATATATATAATACAATTTATTTTCAGCCCTGTGTTGCAATGCAATTAGAAATAGCACAAAGTATCAAAAGCGTACTCTTGAAGTGATAATAGTTCCAGTATATCCTTTGTACTTTCTGAAAAATATTTTTGGCCTCTATTATTTTTCCTCTTTCTTTCTTTTTACAAAATACATAAGCTTGTACATTAGAAGCATGTTTAATACATCATGTTTAATACTCATATTACATTTATCTTATTTATGTATTTAAATATCTACATGTTACCTTCCAGGGTATAGCAATTTAAACATTAAGTAATACATTCCAGAAACCAAATTTAAAAACCAGCTTTGTTGGTACTGTAATCAGTTTCAAATATCCATTGCCAAACATGCATCACCAAGATTCTATGCCAGTAACTGCTTTTTTGAAGTCTCATTGTTTATCTTGTGCCATCAATAATAGTATCTAACTACTCTGCCTTCTGTCAATTTCTTTTGCAGTTGTTTTCATTTTTTCCAAACATCAAAGTCTTCTCCAATGATTCTGTCCTTGGCATTTTGTGTTTCATTATTAGTGTTTCCAGTGAGCCAATCTGGTTCACTTTATCTACTATCTATTCTTCTTGTAGTTCAAGTTATTTTCAAAACATTTTTAACTACACATAGGCATTATTATTTTTTCATTCTGCTTTGTGATGATTCAGTTTTATCAGGCATATATTATAGCTTAGAAAATCATGAACTGAACATTGCATTTAATGTGATGCCTCTGCATTTCAACATTTTGTCATAATCCTCTAAAATAGCAGACAGTCTTTATTTCATTACTATAGTTGTGATCCTACTAAATATTTAAGGCCAGGAAAATAGTTTCTTATTATTTCAGTATCTCCACTGTTTTGGGTTTTTTTTGCTTTGGGGTAGTTTTGTTATTAACATAATATTAGATTGTTGGCTGTTGTTGTAGTTTAAGAAAACTTAACCTTTGCATTCTTTTCTTTATTGTCTTCAGCCACCCAAGTGGTATTTCCAATTCAACTTATTTTTATTAATTATTTCTCTCAGTGATTCTAAAGATATGTTCTGCATGTAAATTAAACATTTTGTGGCAATAAATAACTTCCACATTTTCTTTTCCAAGTTTTTAACATAATTAAGGTGCTTCATATTAAAAATACTGTTGATTCCTGGGCATGCTGCATATTTCTAAATAGGAAGAACTTTAAAGACTATTGACAATTTATTGTGGTTTGGATATCAAAAGCCATATGTGTGTGTATATGTGTGTGTAGGTCTTGGCATATTCGGGTCTTTTCCCGTGTAAGATTGGTAGAATCTTGGTGACGTTTCGACGAGGTCCCACTCATCATCTTCAGGTTGGTGCTTTCGGCTTTGTGCTTGAAAGAACAAAGCGTGGTCTGAGCTGCCGTTCCTCTATAAATACTAGTGGGTGTGAGTGGAGTGTTTGCTCAGCTGCTGCAAGCAGGTTGGTGATCCTGATTAGTTAACATCTTGAGTAGTTGGTGCAGTTGATGTATGCAGATTAGTTGATGTTTGCAGCTCTCAGTTCCTTATCATTTAGAGTCCCTTCAAACACATCATCTCTCATAAGATCTCTGATGTGAGGACCAACAAATACCCCTACCTTCAGTTTTGCTGGTTGAAATGCTGGATAATTTCTGTGAAATGTACTGGAACCCTTGTGAATTTGTTTTTGTCATGGCTTTCACAAAGTATTTAACCAATCCCAACTTTATATAGGATTATGCTGTACATTGTGTCTATCTGGAGCACTGATATTTCTCTGCCCCCAATCCCGTCGAACATAATGGTCTACTGTATTTCTACTGTTCCATAAACACAAGAAGGAACAGTATTTTGTGGAATCTCCTTGCATTCCCATTAGCAGACCAATCACTTTTAAATCTTTACTAATATTCTATTGATGATGCTTATATTGTATAGCATCCAGAGCAACAGACAGATTTTCATAACTTTCCTTTAGATGACATGAATGAGCAATAGGGAATGATGGTTTCATATTTCCATTGTGAAGCAACACTTCATTCAAACTTCTCTGGAATGAGTAGTAAGGGAAGCTGTCTGTTTCTCCCATGGCCAGTTCTATGTGGCATGCTCCAGAGTCAGTTCACCTGACAGCTTGGTCATCCTCCAGCCAGACAGCAAAACCAGGAATGTTGTTTACAGGGAAGTCCTGAGCAATTCATCTGAGAAACAAACTGAAAGTCTATGCTATGCAAAAAAATATCTTCATCTGTAACAAAAACTTAGCTTACCATCTCTAACAAAATAGTACAATCCCTTTTTAAACTACTCATTAATTTTCAACCTTTTAAGTGTCATATATCAAGCCCCATCACATAGTTTTGTAGCTAAGCACAGGTATTAGCTAGTTAAAAATAAAAATCAGTTTAGTGTTCTTGTGCTAACATCCATTATATCTGAGCAATATGGCCTTGATTGCCTTTGCCTGAATTCAGCTTGTACTCCTGGCAATTCTTATTTCACATATTGTTGAAACTTGATTGCAAAACCTAGAATATTTTCATGTTGGATGTGAGATAAGTGCAGCTGTTCTGTTGTGTATTCCTGCATATTACTCTTTGTGATATTAGAACATGGTTATCAAACTCAATTGCGTCACGTGAGGTATTGTGATGTATTGCAATGTTTTTTGCCTGTGCGGAAAGTATCCAGCCCACAGGCCACCAGTTTGACAGCCCTTTACTAGAATGTACAGTAAATTGGTCTTTTCCAATTCTTGGGCATTGTTACAATTTTTTAATATTAATTTATAAACTTCCAGTAAAAGTTTAATATCATCATCTTATAAATTTTTAAACAGAACTTTGTTAGCTTAAGTTCAGCATTTTCTTGTTTCTTCTTTGCAGCTTGGTGGCCCAGCTGGGGGGATGGGAGATGGGATCTGGGTTGCATAAGCATTGGACCAGCACACCTGCACTGGCCCATTGCTCACATGAGTTGAGCTGCGTGTTCGTATGTGCATACTGACATGATGCTCATGCGACCAAATTGCAAATAGGCCACGACCTGGTGGTGGGCTGCATCCCAGAGTTTGGGGACCTGTGGTTTACAATATTTGGTTTAGTTTATCTTCAAATATATAATTGATTTTAGGATTTTTGGGAGGTACAATTTTTCTATGCAGTCATCCCCACCTCTCTTTATATGTATGTTTCTTAGTTGACATTTGTCTTTTTGTGTCCATTTTTTTCATAAAAGTTAATTTTGTTTAATAAATGTTCTGCTCTTTCTATGTAGTTGTTATCCTTGTTATGTTTTTCTTTATAAATCAGCTTATATATAATAGCATTAGGTCTAAAACAGAATCCAGATTACATCATAGGTACTACATCTGAGAGTATAAGATATGAGGCTACCACTGATGGAAGACACTGCATTCCTGCAAATATGGATTCTGTAATGCCAGTTATATGATTCAGATAACCAAGTCCTGAATAACTTTATGATACTATAATTTGAAATGGAGGCTATACAGTGGTACCTCTACTTAAGAACTTATTTCGTTCTGTGATCAGGTTTTTAAGTAGAAAAGTTTGTAAGTAGAAGCAATTTTTCCCATAGGAATCAATGTAAAAACAAATAATGCTTGCAAACCCATGAGGAAAGAAATAAAAGCTTGAAATTTGGGTGGGAGGAGGAGGAGGAAGAAGAGGAGGAGAAGGCGAGGTGAGGGGAATCCAAAAAAAATTCCAAAACTTTCAGGCTTAAAAAAAAGAGGGACTCTGAGGTGGCGAAGAAGCGCACACGCCTCCAATACACCCGGTGTGAGGCTTCCTCCCATACACTGGCTGCTGCTGCTGCTGCTACCTGCTGCCTCTTCCATTCCATGCTGAAGGACTCCCCTTTCCTCTTGCTCGCTCGCTTTGTAGCCGGCGCCTTTTCTTTGTTGTGGTGACTCCTTGGCTGCCCAGAGTGAAGGGAGTGTTTCTTTTCTCTGGGCGCTGAAAGAGGTTTATTTCCAAGCGTCCAGAGAAAGGAAGATGCTTCATTCACTCTGGACTGCCAAAGCCTCCTTAAGCTCCACCAAAAGGCTCCGCTGGCAGCCCAGAAAAGCCCGAGATGGCCGGGATTAAAGGGGGAATTTCAGAAAAGTGGCCGGGCCTTCGTGCCGCTCTCAAATTTCCTGGGAAATTTTTTCAGGCTTGGCTTCTTAAGTAGAAAAGGGTTCTTAAGAAGTGGCAAAAAAACCCCACCCAGTACTTATCTAGAAAAGTTCTTAAGTAGAGGTGTTCTTAAGTAGAGGTATCACTGTATATGAATAGACATATATGGAATATAGTGTTTTATATACATAGTTTTGAAATGTGCTGGAATATCTAGCATATATACACTATTGAAACAGTGATGTCTTTGCTGGCTTGGGCATGTTGTGAGAATGGATGATTGGTGGATTCCGAAAGATCTCCTGTATGGTGAATTAGTGCAGGGAAAGTACCCCAGAGGAAGACCACAGCTGTGATATAAGGATATCTGCAAGAGAGATTTAAAGATCTTGGTAATGGACATTAAAAGCTGGGAAACCTTGACCCCTGATAGTTCAGCTTGAAGGCTAAAAAGGCGGCATGTTGTTCTCCATTTCAAGGAGACACTTGTTCGGCAGGCTGAGGCAAAGAGGCAGTCCCGGAACCAGGCAGAAATCCGTGGGCCAGGCAGGGGACAGAATGGTTCTGCTCTCAATGTGGAAGGGATTGCCACTCTCGGATTGGCCTTTTTAGCCACACTATATGCTGTTCTAGGAACTCTTTCCAGATCACAATACCATAGTTTTTCAAGACTGAAGGTTTTCAATAATTAAGTATATGCTTCAAAATACATTGGCACCACAAGCATTATAACAGCTGAGTTTTCCAAACTAGTTTCCAAATCACATTAGGAATATCTAGGGCAGTCTACCTGTAACTTTTTTTCTCTGGAGGTCTCAAGAAACCCTCTGTATTAAAAAAATGCAAAAAATACAAAAACTTTACAACAATTTATTTCAACATACACAGTCTACATTTTACTTTTATAATACCAGATGAATAATCAACACGCAGTGAGTTGTGGCATGTAAACATTTCCACCGAACGTTTGAGTATTACACTGTTCATGTATGTAGTTCAAAAATATGAATTTTTTTTTTAAAAAAATCATGAGCTCTTGCAGAATTGTTAGTCACTCATGTTATCCTGGTCTGTGGAAATTCAGTTGAGAAGGACTGGCACTTCTCAATAATGGCAGAACTCTTGGTTATGGCAAATTTAAAAAGTTGAAGCCAGCATGATTATTCTAATTTCATTCTTCACATCTTAATTGTATCCATAAAAAGAATACTGTAACTGACACAGTGTCAAACAATTGTGTCCTGAAAGCAGAATTTTTTAAAAACCTGAAATGTTCTGAGTTGTTGGGGACAGAAGAAAAAAGAATATTGAATATTGTTGGTTTCAGACAGCAATTATCTATTAAATATTAGTTAATGTTTTATTCACAGCGCCTAGCATTCTAAAAGTATATTCTTATAGAATATTACATATACTGCCTTGTGATATTTTTATTATAATTAACTTTCAAACAGACTTATAATTTACATCCTATCATAAAAAGATAACTAGAGTAAAAGCTAATGAGCATGAAAGTTTAATTAAATTCAGGTCAGTCTAATTCATAAAATCTTTTAAAAAGGAAAAAACAGGCTCTTTCTATAAAAGTAAACTTTCTTTGACAAACCCTTTCTGTAGAGATTGTTTATTAAATCGAAAAGCAACTTCTGGAATTAATAATTCATGTGTCATAGTGATCCTCAAAAGACTCTTTGCAAAAAACCTCAAATCACCTTGTGGTTTGGGAAGGGAAGCATATGAGGAATTGTTCATCAGCTATCCAGGTTTCACTACAAAATAGATTTTGGAATAGAAAATCAAAAATCAAAAGTAATATTATTAACTGAAATTAAATAATTAGTGTAATTCATTCTGATCTGGAGTAATGGTTTCTTCAGATCCTTCGGAACATCACTTCTGTATTCTAGAACTCTGGTTATTTTTGAATGTACTGTATTTCAAATTTATATTGCTGCTGGATGAGCTGCACTTCTGCCTCGGTAATCAAGTTGTCCCTTTTCTACAACATAGGCATAGTGTGGAATTGGGGCTCTATTGTGATGGCAGATGCTCCTTGTACTCATTTAAATATTTACAGGCAAGCAGCATGCATCTTCCTATTAAAGCTGTGGCCATGGTTGAGCTAATGAACAGAAAAACGTTGGTCATGAAGTACCATTGTACTACTCTCTACTTTGTGCTTTAACTATATCTTTCTGTTCTCCTTTTAAAAAGAAGAGGTGTACCTGAAAAATACATGGGGTACATACAAATATTGAATAGCAGCATTCTGTTGAAGGTTTCTTTCTAGATTAGTGATATTTTTTACATAGTGATTGTATACTTCTTTTTCCTCTTTTTTTCTTTTTAGCTGCGTAGGATATTGTCTAGCTTTTTAGCTGTGTAGGATATTGTTAAATCCCTAATGTATGCTTTTAATGTAACCCAGAGAATTTGAATTGAAATTGGTTGCTTTTTGTTTTCTACAAGAAATAGTTCTGTTTCTTTATTAAACATCGTTATAAAGTTTTCATCTTGTAGTAAGTCTATATTCTAAGTCCACCTTCTATATTCTTTCTTTTCTCCCTGCCATATAATCTTAAGCAGGTTGTGGTCAGTCCAAATCGCTTATGTCTACTGTTTTTATATTTTTGTACATTCCTTTACTTAATCAAATCATATCAATTCTGGAGAAAGAATTGTGGGATGCGGAATGAAATATGAATTGTGTCTCATTAGGATGTCTCATTCTCCAACTGTCAATAAGATCTAGTTCATCTACCATGTTACTAAATATGTTTGGTAAAGTTCTCTTTGTTTTACTTATATTTCCTGCCTTGAAATCTTTTTTTTGAGTCCATAATCCCATTGTAGTCCCCTATAATACAAATGTTTTAAAAATCTGTTTGAAAAAGGGTTTCATGTAACTGCTTATAAAATTGCTTCTGTTTTTGATTCGGGGCATAAATATTAACTATGGCTACCTTCTCACCGTTCAATTCAATTTCAACCATTATATATCTACCCCTTGGGTCTATTCCTACTTCCTTGGGTTTAAATTCTTTTTTCACATAGGTGGACACTCCCTTTTTCTTCTTATCATCTAATGACACATATAATTCCCCCAGTTTGTGTGATTGTTTGATGTGGACTTCCTGCAAGCAAATTATTTGTGCTCTTTGATTCAGAAGTTTCGAAAATATTTTTTTTCATTTGTAAGCATTGTTGAGGCCATTGATATTTATTGAGATTAATTTGGGTTCAAATGACATCAGACTCCGTGTCCGTCCGTCCCCGTTTTTTCCCTTTTCCCTTCCCTTCTCCCTTCCTCTTATTTATTTATTTGCTGCTGCTGCTGCTGTTTGTTCTCTGGTCTTAGCTCCCTCCTCTCTTCCTGTATCTTTCTTTTCTTCCACTGGTCTTGTTTCTTCTCTATCTTCGCTTCATAACTCTAATTCCATTTCATCCTCTTTGCTTGATTTAGGTGTTTCTCCGCTTTCTGATTCCAATTCCAGGCTGGTTATCTGTTTGTAAATCTTCTCTGCCCTTTCCGGAGTATCAATTTTTACTCTTCTTCCTTCTAAATTTATCATCATGCCTTCCGGAATAGTCCATCTAAATGTTATATCTTTTTTATTTAGAAGGGTTGCAAGTGTTTTATAATCCCTTCTTCTTTTCCGTACCCTTCTGGGAATTTGTTTCAAAATATTCAATTTTCTTCCTTTATGTGTAAATTTACCCTCCCTGGAAATCGTGCATACCTTATATCTGGTATTCTTTCTGGAGAATCTCAGGTGGACTTCACGCAGCAATTGGTGTCTAGGGGCATAGTTAGTTTGAATTCTATAAGTTTCATCTATCTCCATTAACACTTCTTCTCAGCTAAGTTGTAAAATCATTATCATAATCTCACCCAAATTCTCGTTTTCCATTTTAATTACATTTTGGCATCTAAGGAAATACGAGGACCTCTCCATTTCCAAGTTCTTTAAGTCATTATAGGAATCTTGCTTTTTGATCCACAGATTCTATTTTTCTTTCATTCTGTTCCTTTTTTTCACAGTTATATAATTTTTTGTTCATTTTTTTTGTGTCGACTTGAATTGTTTACAGTCTATTCTCTAATCTTAATATGTCTGTTTTTAATTCCATGTGGTTGTTGGTAATAGGTTCTTGTAATTTAAGCATTGTTTCCTGCATTATAGTTAATGTACTATTCATATTCTGCATCAGTGACATATTTCCTTTATCCTTCTCTAGTGTCAGCATCTCGTCAATTTGCCTCTGTGAGGCAGGGGAGACAATACTGGATGGCACCATAGAGATTGGTTTTTTGCTGCCTCTGGGATGGTTGCCTGCCATCTCCTTTAGTATTTGATCTTGTTTCTCTAGGAGTTTGCAAATCTTATTCCAGATTACCATATAAAATATTTAAGAAAGTCTTTAAGAAGAAAAAAGTTAAATAGTATTCACTGTTCATTAATTAAGTGCCCAGAAAATAGAACTAGAGAGATAATAGTGATATAAATGCCAGTACAATAAATATTATCAGATTTAAGCTCTAAACATGACAGAAAAAGGGGGGGAGAAAAAAAAGGAAGATGAAGAAAAATATTGGTCTTGATCAAAAATATTTAGAAGTGATTTTTAGATTAGTTTTTATCACTACTATAGAAAGAAAGAAAAAGGAGGGAAGAAAGGAGAAGAGAAAGGAAAGGAAGAGTAAGGAGTATGCCTAAACAGTAACTATACAATAAATATCTTAATACAATAAGTAAGGTTTCAATCTCGTACGTTAATTAAATTCAGTAATAATTTAGGACACCCAACCAATCAAGATTATAATATGATTAATATAATTTCAAAAAGAGGCTAAAATAGAGTTGGACTGTTATCTATAATGATGATTACTATATAATATTCTATATTCTATAATTTTTATATGTTCAATATATCTATAATTAATGTGATCTAAAAAAATTACTGCAGAATAATATAATATAATATCAAGTGAAAAAATTAATAAGCTTCTGTTAACATCTAATTAAATGTATAGAAAGAGAGAGCAAGTTATATAATCAAATTCCTTTTTAGTTTTATGAACTTTCTCTGGGTTTTCTGTTGTGTCAATGTTAGTTTTCAGTTCTTTTCTTTTCTCTTCTTTAGTTGCTCTATGTTTCCTTTAGTATCTCTATATTCTCAGCTGATCGGGGGAATGATATGTCACTTCTGGTTCAGCCTCCCAACTTGTCCCCAGGCTATTTAGAAGCAAGCTGTGTCAGCGCACAAAATAAACAGAGGGGATTCTGACTCACGGAATTATGAAATCAGGGTTTTCCCGTAGCAGTCCTGCTCAAGATCTCTGGGGCTAGCCCCAAAGTCCAAAGTCAAATTTTCAAGTCAAAGTTTCTCTCTGTGAAACAAAGCAAGTTTAGTACACCCGGATGTCCTCCTTCCTATTTCTTTTCTTTCTTTGTCATCTCAGATTTTCCCTCTAGATTTCAATCCGATAAGCGCAGCGATCGCAGAGAAGGTCACTTCCATCCAACCTTAGCAATCACTCATTGCCCATGAAAACCCAATTCAGTGTTTCAGTATGTCGTTAATCAGTTCAAATATCGGCACTCTGGAATCTTGATTCCGCCTCCTGTCACTTGCCACTTACCATTTTCCGTCCTCACCGCCTCTCAGCTGACTGTCGGTTTTTCAGTAGAATTCAAAATAATTAGGCCTGAACCTATAATATCCACTCTTATATCAAGTAGAAAATGTTCCGATGGGCGAATTAAAAAGATCTGGATAGTCTTGGGAAAAGTTAACAGCCCCGTTTTAGGAGTCTACATAATGCTGCAGCCCTTTCAGTTTCAGCAATCGGCAATCTCAACACTTGGCTGTCATTTCTTCTCAAACTCGCTATCGCCACCTTCTCCTATTTTGGAGTCCCTTACTTCTTGATCTCCTATTGGGATTGTTGATTGTTAATGCTTAAATCAATAATATAAAGGGTTTGTCCTTATAATCATCCACGGTATTCAGTGTAAAATTTACTGGCTTACGGAATTGATCTGTTAGTCTCACGTGCTTCCTTCTGTTGTGGGCTGCTGAGTTTTCAGGCCGCCATGCTGGCGCCAGCAAAGGCAGGTGCTTTTGATCCCGGATAGAGAGGGTATCCTTCGCCTTGATCAGAAAATGCCCTAACCAACCGATGCCCAGAATTCCCCTATCAGTCCACTTCGTTCTTCAAACAAGCTGTGCCCTGAAAGGTTTCTGGGATCAAAGGAAAAGCCGCTTCGGGAGGGAGAGATCCCCTCCTTATAGCTGCTACACCACTGGCAGCCACCGGAAGTCTAATTTAAAACATTCTTTATCTGAGAAATAACAGGATAGTGTTCATTTGTACCATGATCCATTTTTTAATTGGAGGGAAGACCTGTTGAAAGCTTATGCCTTAAAAATGCTTAAGATTATTTTGCTTTTACATTGTTCCAATAATTACCTTATAGAAACAGTTAACTGGTTTTTCTAAAATTTACACAGGTTCCCTCTCCATTATGTACAGTTGCTGTTGCTTTAATACCTTGCTTCCTTCTTTAAAAGACTGTATATGCTACACAACTGTATGTGTCACATGTTTTTGCTGAATTTGAAAATTAAGGGAGACTAGGATAGATCTATTTCGGCCTTATTCTGGCCTCATCAGCTAGCCATACCCTCACTGAGACTTGAACTTGCAACCTTTACCTTGTATATACATACAACTCTCTCTCTCTCTGTGTGTATAAATTCAGTAAAAATATGTTACAGACACACACACACACAATATATATATATATCAAGTGAATCATTTACTTCACAAACTTCTAATGATTTTTTTTTAAAAAAATGGGGATTTGAGGGGGAATGGGGATTGTTAAACCTCTATGAATATTGGAATAGGCTCTCCATGGTCTAAAAAATGAATCAGACTCTAAACTTCTATCTGAATCCATGGTGCTTAAATATAAATGGAAAAGATCACAACTATAGGGAGAGGACCTGTACTGTAAAGGCCTTTCTGCATAGATTATGAACATAATAACTCAGTAATTCTTTTCCAAAACTATAGTTATAATTAGACCCAATGGGGGTCTCTGTCTTTGATCATATCACAGTAACTGTGACTTTACATTGGAAAATGTCACTACTGTGAAGGTTTATCACCTGTAGAGCTAGTCTTTTCTCTGATGCCATGTTCAGCTCTCATTAGCATTATTCAGAGTTTCATTGTTAATTAGACTGATGCTTCAATTACAATAATCATTGTCAAGAATAATCATGGCTGCTTATCTGAAGAGAAAAAGAATATTCACCGTTGCTGATTTTTTAAATAAACTTGACATTTGTTTTAGTAATGCCTTTTGATTTTCATAGATAAATACAATACTATCTGAGATGATATTGCATAAGCTACACTCAATGATATTTGCTACCTGTGAACTTGTCTACAAAATAAGAATTTTTAATTCACTATTAACTCTAATACAATTCTTCTGTAAAAGCAAAAATGCTCTGGTTCTGAGAATTATTGGCAGACTACTTTCTGCAGTTGTGGAGCTGTTCTTCAGTTCCCATAGTTTTTATCTACACACTATTGAGCAAGAACCTCATATGAGTTCCATGTATAGGATAAGTATAGAACTTGTATGAGTTCCATGTATAGGATTAGGGTTATAGAGCTTATTGCATTATATTCTAATTGGCTGAAAAATACATATAAAAGGAATGCACACACAGTCTTCTGGGACTCAAGAGCCATATTAAGTATAAAAGCATATGGATATTTATATATTTATTCACACACAAATGTGAGACTCTTCCATACATATTTCACCTAAAGATTTAATTCAGTGTTTCAACTTTCACTTTATCCATCCTGACCTCACATTGCATCCTTTCTTCTTTTCCCAACTCTGTGATAAACCCCTTGAAAGGCAGATTATGTTTTTAAATATACTATGGACACTTTATAACATACATTCTTGGGTGTACTATCTTAACTTAGGCTATATAATATTAGTTCTGACACTGAACTTCTTCAGAAATAGATACAACTCATAAGCTGCAGTATGGCGATTTTATAAAACCATTGTCATTACCATTTAGTTGAACCATTTCTGGCTTATGATAAAGTACAGCATTAGTGAAATCTCTTCTGGCAGGAGAAAAAACACACTGTTCTGAGTATGGTAGCACAAAATAAATGGGGTTACACTAGGAGATAAACTAAATTTAAAAACTAAAGTTTCTGTAACTCAGCTGAAAGATATCTATTCATCTTTATCTCAGACACCCAAGCACATAGTATGATGGTGGCAAGAAATCTACCAAAAAGAATCTCACAAACCACTTACTTAAAATAATTAAAGCTTATTTATGTCAAGAGGCCTTGGGAAAAAAAGAGAGCATAAACCAATTTGCATTAGCACTTACCAGCATCCCCTGCTTTCATTTCAATTAACAGATCAGCAGGTGTACTTTGCAGTTAAAAAGATAAGCTATGAAGGAAGAGCATGATTTTTTTGGCTGAACTGCAGACACCAGAGCTTGCCTGCTGATTGGGTTTGTACCTCCCTTTACCAATTTCTGAAGTGTTAAATTAACTGTTCTTCTCTGTCAACGCAGGTCTCGGCCTTGAAAAATCAACTGAAGAAGCAGTCCACAGCTACTGGTGATGGAGTAGCTAGGGCGTTCCTCAGAGCTCAGGTGGCCTTGTTTGGCTCCTACAGAGATGCACTAAGATACAAACCTGTAAGCTATTGTTTATAATTCAGGGATCTAGTTTCTAATTCTAAAGAATGTTTGCACATTTGAATTTTATCTATCTCACTGCAGCTAAAAAACTCCAGTGTTGAGCCATTTTATTTTTAGAAAGCAATAAATTGATCAGATGAAGAAGAAAATCATTATTTAATTTTAATTATATCATGCCTTTATTATTTTTTATAAATGATTTAAGTAAATGACTTGGAAGTATTAGCTATGTTTGTCAACTCGATTCCTTTATACAGGGTCCTCCCGCTATTTTCCCCACAATAACCCTGTGTGGGAGTAAGTGTCACCTGGTAGGCTTTCATACCTAAGGCCACTTATGGTCTCCCAGTTTCTAGTTTGGTGACTTAATCACTTAACCAAACTGGCTTTAAAAAAAAAGAATTGCCTAATTTATTCTTCATTTGTTTCACTTCTAATGTCAGTGGGTAAATCACTTGAAAAGTAGACTACAATGTCAAATGTTGGTTCTCAGATTGCAGTAATGAAGTTCATGTAGAAAGAATTATGACAGTGAATAAGTCAGAATTATTCCAGTTGTAGGTTATTTTATTCATTCTTCCTTCCTTCCTTCCTTCCTTCCTTCCTTCCTTCCTTCCTTCCTTCCTTCCTTCCTTCCTTCCTTCCTATCTATCTATCTATCTATCTATCTATCTATCTATCTATCTATTATATATTTCACACAGCACCTGATATAGTTTTTAATTAGGTCAGTAAATAGTCTATATTTACATGCATGATACGAGTATGAAACATTCTTTAAAATTTTAAATTATACATAAATGCAGCAATTAAAAGCTCTTTTAGTTCAGTAAATATAAGCTGTCCCAAAATTTATATCTTTACCACCAAATGATCTTCATTTACCATACTATTTCAGTAAAATGGTGCTTTTTAAGTTGAATCTGTGGTGACATTGTTGCTTCATAATTTAACACAAGACAAAAGTTACACTAAGATCAAGCAAAAGTTGGAATAGAATTGTTAAAGTAAAGATGCAAAAATTATAATATTTTAAATTTATTTTAAATAATTACATAGAATTTTAAATTGTCCCACAATGAATTATCTCATGGCAAGTTGGTCATGGCGAGTTAGCCGCAGCGAGTTGGCTGTGGCAAGTTGTCCCATTCCCTCTACACAAACATGATTGTATTTTAAAAGGATGTTAATTATGTATATTACAAGTATAATTTCAATGTATGTAACTTTTTACCCACCTTACGAAACATACATCCTTTTGAGTTTGGTTGTTAAAGTTTCTAAAGGCCCCTTAAGATTTCCTTAACCCAGTTTCTCTTAATCTAAAGATTTAGATGGTCTTTTCTTGCAGCGTATCCTTGGTCATAAATACTATAGGACATTAAACAACTGAAACAGAAGATGGTATTCGTTTTGGCTTTGAAATTTATTCAATTTTTCAAACTACAATTGCCAAGCCTTAGTATTATTTAAACAAAACTCTTGTTATTTTTTTTCAAGTTAAGTGGTGGGTGGTTTTTACCCTTGCAGAGGTTCCAGTATCTTTTGTATGGCTTTTATCTTTTTCTTGGCTACGTTTCTGAAATGCTGCCAAATTTTTTAAAGTGAAGTATAAATCAAGTTAGTTGTTTATGTTCTTTATAATCTTTTAATGATATGGTTTTTGAGAAAGGTGATTTGTTTAGTGTATCACAGTATTTTTCTTCTTCCTGCTTTATCATGAAGAATTACACATTTATCACACATAATTTTTCCCTTTCCAAAATATTTCACATGAGCAACTGGATTTTAACTGTTCTTGTTTTCTTGATAAGATTTGTACATAAAAAAAATGTGAGCATACTTTTGCCATTATTTTTTGTCCACTAACTTTAACCTAAAGATCAGGACTGTTATGAATAGGATTGGAATAACTCATCAAAGCAGAAATGGTTTAAAAATGGGAGGTGTGATATATATTTTGCCTTACTGGAAAATTCTCATACAACACCTCTTTTCCTTCCCCATCTTCACTGACTTGCAGTTTTGTTTAAATAATACTAAGGCCTTCACTATCCTGCGATAAAATTTCTGTTATTCTTGTGGCAAAGGAATAATTGAAAATGTTTTGCTGCACTATCAATTTTATAAAGCTTCAAAGTATGTTTTACAATTTAAGTAGTAAATAGCAAAGGCATTAAAATCCATTCTAAATGCAGCTATTGTAAGTTGACTAATATGACTTGGTTTCTTTGAATATGAACAAATTCTTTTTTACTTTGCTGTAATTATATTTTTAAAAATTCATTTCATTTTGTGTATTTTAAACTTTTTAATTGAACTCTGGCCAGTGAACGCACAGTTTGCAGTGTACATATTACTGTAAAATGGCCCTTAAATATCTTATCGCATTCCACTGAACTCAACTTTTGTGAAATGCCCTTAAAGAATACCAGTTGCAATAATCTGACTATGGTATGTTAGTCAAAGACCAAAACTCATAAGTAAGCAAGTTAATAAAGCTATTTATTATAAGCCACATTCTAATTGTGAATGAAAAGAATCATAATACATACTGTTATCTTTTTAAAGCCAAGATTTATACTCAGCCAGTTTTGTATAATTATAGGATTTAGCTTATTTTAGGCTCATGATAATGATTTATTCTGAGCTTGTGTGTCAAAAGTTATTTACAATTATATTAAGCAGCTAGTTTAAAATATGGATGGAGATTAAAAGGAATGTGCCCTGTTGTGCCCATTAGCCCATGGAAAAGAAATGGGGATGTACAGAGTTCTGTAATAACTGTTACCAAGCAGACAGATATATTGTTCGGCTAATAGGAAAAAATCAGTCTGATATTAAAAATATTAGCAGTCCGCTCTTCAATGCAGAATCTCTAATAGACCTTGATCAAAAATATACTTTGAGAGTATGTTGGAAATGTTGATGTTCTAAAGAACCATGAAGCTTTGTTTTCCCAAGCCTTGGGCTAAGATAGTTGGAGCCCCCTCCACTGGATGTTTTGGGGTATCTTCTTGGATTAAGATAGAAGACAAGTTGCTGCCTAACCGTAACTAGGGATAAAATAAACTGTGCCTTCAAGAACTCTGCAACTTCCATTGCTAATGTAATTTCAAATGACTTTTAGTTCTCTAATTGAGACCTCAGACATATTAGAAGAAAAGGAATTAACTCTTTGAAAAGGGAAACTTTAAATATTTGAATTGGCTTTGAACAACCCTTTAAGCTTTGCTTCTATTCTTATTGTGGTATGTTTTTTTCTGATATGTGGGTACCCAACTTAAATATTTTAACCCCATTTTTAACCCATGAATAATACACAGTTTTGTTTAACTTTGTGACTTAAAAATAAATAAACCTTAATTGGATTCTTTTGAAAGTATTTAAACTATAATACTATTTATATAAATTATTTGGGGAATATTCAACATTTCTGAATAATTAAATTAGCTAAATGTGAATGCATCCAGCAGAGAATTCAAGACATGAAGATTTTATGGAAAATTCATAGCTAATTTGCATAATGAAAATTTGCACAATCCATTCTGGATTATTGGGCATACTATATTTTATTGCAGAATCACAAGAAAAATAAAGACTTTGTAGACCATAGTCCTTGTGACTGTGAAAATGTGTGTGTGTGGGAAGGGTGTTGTTATTGTTTTTAGTTTTTAATTTTTCAGTATTTCTGATATATTCCCCAAACCATAAAAACAAGATCTTTCACTTGCAGAAAATATGAATTTTTAATTGAAGTAATGGAATATTTTTTGAATAATTAAAATGGATGTGAATTATTTCTAATCTGTTTTGTGCCCATCATTTGCTATTGATAGAATGTTTTTTTCTGAGCATGATGGTTAATGATTTTAAAAACGTGCATGTTACAAAATAATTCATTTCGGGCATTTGGTTTTTCTTACATTTTAAACATACTAGTTTTCTGTATGCATCTTAGGGAATTTATTTTTAGTATGAAAAATAAGTTAAATTTACCAAGTTTAAAAATATTGATTGTGGGTATCGCTGTATGCAAAATAATTGGTGTACTGCAAAGAAATGTTAAGTAGAACTGTTTATAAAAAATGTATATTTCTTATCTTTTGTAAATTTAGGGAGAGCCTATCATTTTCTGTGAAGAAAGCTTTATCAAGCATCGTTCCAGTTCTACTAAACATTTTCTGGAAACGGCAGTTAATCTCCAACTTTTTAAACAGGTATTTCTAAGATTTTTGATTTAATGCCATTCTAATGCATGCAGCATATGCGTGTTCAGGGACAGAGAAATGAATACAGTATTAGCAATAGCAGTTTCTGAATTGAATAGTGATGGATTTTTATAATCTGAGGAGAAACCAGAATATAGCCAGGATAAATTCTTGTACATTTCTATTATAATCCCAAAAGGTTCTTACTAGTGACAACTCTTTGAGGTAATAAGAAATAAACCTACTTCAATTAAAAGGTCTTGGATTTCTTCCAATGTATTTAACTGTATTTCTATTTGGAATCATCCCTACTCACCTGTAAACATTCAAACATCTGTCTTGGCAGATTTTCTAATCCTCTAGAACAGATCTGGCAGGTATATGGAAAAGTATTAATAAGTGGTTCTGATACAGGTAAAATTCAACCAATCATAATTTTAAGCCCTTATTCAATTGAATAGCTGTTTTCATATAAAAAGTTTTGGATAAATATGTACATTTAATCCCAATTATCACTAATAAAAATGAACAGAAGAAATCCAATTTTCAAATGTCTGGTAGCTTCCAGGTTGTCTCTTAAAGTGCTCCTTTCAGGACTAGGAAATTTGCTGTGTGAGATGGATATGATGTAAACATATGTGGAGAACAGAAGTAGGAGTCTACTCCCAGCTCCTTGATGCTCATACTTGTAGTCATGAATCCCAGCGACCAGTTAGGTCCCATAGAGTTGGCCTTCTCCGGGTCCCGTCAACTAAACAATGTCATTTGGTGGGACCCAGGGGAAGAGCCTTCTCTGTGGCGGCCCCGACCCTTTGGAACCAACTCCCCCCAGATATCAGAGTTGCCCCCACCCTCCTAGCCTTTTGTAAGCTCCTTAAAACCCACCTCTGTTGTCAGGCATGGGGGAATTGATACTTTCCCTCCCCCTAGGCTTATAAAAATTTATGCATGGTGTGCTAGTATGTATGATTGGTTTCTAAATTGGGGTTTTAAATTAACTTAAATATTAGATTTGTTTACATTGTATAATTATTTCTGTGAGCCGCCCCGAGTCTGCGGAGAGGGGCGGCATACAAATCTGATTAATAAATAAATAAATAAAATAAATAAATAAATAAATATAATTATTTTGGCATTATTTAAGAAACTTATTGATTAACACATCGTTGTCAGGTAATACAATGAATGAATGAATGAATGAATGAATGAAGCATTTTATCTCATAGAGTTGACTTTGACTTTCTTTTAAATGGAAAATGTTAATGTTTGTTTGTATGTATGGTGTATTTATATATATTTTTGTGTATTGTTCTTTTTTAACACACACACACACACACACACACACATATATATATATATATGTTGTGTGTGTGTATGTGTTTGTGTGTGTGTGTCACATGTTTTTGCTGAATTTGAAAATTAAGGGAGACTAGGATAGATCTATTTTGGTATTATTCTGGCCTCATCAGCTAGCCATACCCTCACTGGGACTTGAACTTGCAACCTTTGCCTTGTAAGGCAGAGAATTAACCTCTAGGCTACAGTATCCAATCCCTTCAGCTCTGTGCCAGGGAAAGGTTATATGTTTTAAAAGGGAAAATCAATTTAGTAGGGCCATGCCATTCAGGCATATTTCCATATTTTTTTTTTCAGATGTTACAACTAAATCTTAGTTTGACATTAATTCCCAGAGGGCCATGTAAAATATTCATGTCTTTACTTTCCCATTGCACAGGGGGGAAAGTTAGAAGCTTTTTTTTTAGTACTCTGATGTATTATATTGAGGGGAGTTTGTTTGTTCAGACAATCCAGAATCAGGTTATATCTTATGATCATGGGTGATTTTCAAACATGTTTTTAAAAACTAATCTGCCTCTAGTTCAGATGTTATGAGGAATTTCTGTTCTTTAGAAGTTGGTGCTTTCTTATCTCTTCCTTGTAGCTTTCCTTGCAGAGGAGAAGAAAGGGTGAAAGTGCAGTATTTCAGAACTATTTTGTCTTATTACTCTCAAAAGCTAGAACTCAAATTGTGTATCTGGAATTAAGAAAAAAAATCTTAGTTTTGAACTGTTTTGATATAAACAGGGTTTAGAAGGGCTACTTCAATTGTAGGTATTTGCGGCCATATGCCGTTGATTGATACCAGAAGAGTATTTATTTATTTTTGTTTTTATTTATTTATTTGTTTTGTCTAGTACATAATGTAGGTATGTGAAGATAGAAACATAGAAGTCTGACGGCAGAAAAAAGACCTCATGGTCCATCTAGTCTGCCCTTATACTATTTTCTGTATTTTATCTTAGGATGGATATATGTTTATCCCAGGCATGTTTAAATTCAGTTACTGTGGATTTATCTACCACATCTGCTGGAAGTTTGTTCCAGGGATCTACTACTCTTTCAGTAAAATAATATTTTCTAATCATATTAATATACATGAATAAAAGATTAGAAAAACATTAGAAATAAAGAGACAGTACGACAGAGGACAGAAGGCACGCTGGTAGTAGTTTCTCTGTTGGCCTGATGGAAACCATTGTTGGATGAAGAGAGAACAAAATGATACAAATAAGAATAGTCCTAAAATCTTATTCTAAGCATTGGATAAACATTGCAGTCCAAGCTCCAGCACAAAATAGCAACATTTCCACTGATTAAAACAGCCAGAACCTTAGATGGACACACACACACACACACAGCATTTTTAACTAATCTTCTGGCTCTCTTTGAAGATATAGTCCAAAACAGATAAGTGAAGTTCACAGGATGCTAGGTAACTTTCATTTAAAAAAAACCTTTTTGTTCTTGGAATTTAATGGTTAGTATAGAGATTTATAGCAATATAAGTGAAAAGTGCAGTTTCTAATTGGAAAGAATTCCCTATTATTTTGCAAGAGGGAAAGAAATATGTTTTGAAACTATTTCATGCCCTTTTAGTATATTATATGATTTCTCCTCCTTGTCTTCCACTTCCCAGCTGCATCTGATCCAAGACCTGTTTGTAATTAGTCACTTTTCAAGGTTACTTGCGTCATAAGAGATTTGAATTTAAAGTGTTGCTTTAGATTCAGTGGCAAATACTGTTTTTTAAACAGAAAAGAAGTTCAAGAAAGAGACAGATGGATGGATGGTATATGTGAAACAGCAGCAGAACAGACATTTGTATTATTATAATTCTAAAACACTTGTTTTGGAAAGTGAAATCTTAGTAATCATACAAATAGGAAGCAAAAGCAGTGTGTAAAAAGTGTGCACTACATATTACTCCATAGATTTCTAACCTTTTAAAATGCCTCAAATAGAATTGGTTGATAATTGAAATGGAGTGTTGCACATAAATACACAAATTCACTAGTTTCAGCTATCTTTGAATGTCCATACATACCCGTATAAGCCGAGGCACCAGTTTTTGCCACAAAAACTGTGAAAACCTATTGACTCAAGTATAAGCCGATGCTACTGGGCGTTAGCAACAGATTACGTTGCTCTGGGAATTAGCAAAAGATTTCGTTGCTCTATGCATTCGAAGCAGAGGGCACCAGCTTTGGAATTCCGCTACTTCATTTTTCAGTGGCCAAACAGAAGGACCAGGACTCCCATCTCTGAGAGCCGGATGCAGGGACCGGGCTGCGGAGGTCGCGCTTTTTGACCTTCCATGGCTCCAATTTCCAATTAGGAAAGGAGGTACTGCTTCTCCATCGGAATAGTTGGCTGGTGCCTCTGGGAGGCGCCTTTGCTTGAGCCGGAGAGAGGTGGCGACAGGGGAAAAAGGCGATGGGAAGCTGGTGAGGTGGTGGTGGTGAGAAGTCGGAAGCAGGAATCTACCACATTTTAAAAAATGGAGCAGCCTGAAGAACTGGAGCCGGGGCGAGACGTTGACAGAAACGCTGGCGGGGCAGAGAGAGAGGGAAAGAAAGGGCGCACGCAGACACGCTCTCTCTCTTCTTCCCCATGTGCCCAAAAGCCTTTAGCTGATAAGGGAAGGAAGTAAACCGAGCTGAAGTAACAGGGTGAAAGAAACGAGGGTGTGCGCAAGAGAGAGGGAGAGAGAGAGAGGAAGGGACACGAAGGCTTGGCGCCCCCCCCTCGGGTCTCATTCTCTTTCGGAGGCAACGGGCACCAAGGCCTTCATGTTTTTAAAGCGGTGGTGGATTCCTGCTTCCATCTTCTTGCCACCCCCTCCCTACCTAATTGGCTTCCCATCGCCTTTTTCCCCTCTTGCGTGCCACCTCCCTGCTTCTCTATCAGAGCGGTCAGCTGGTGCCTTTGGGAGGCGCCTTTGCTTGAGCCAGGGAGAGATGGCATCTGCCCCACGCCTGCCACAGCAGCTTCTCTTGAAGTGCCCTTCACTGACTGCTCTGGGGGCACCTTTGTATGTGTGTCCGTGTGCACTCCTAGCAGCTGCTTCTTGCTATACAACAACAGTTTAGCTCCTCCCAAACCAAGAGGCAGGAGAACGGGGCTGGTGGCTGAAGAAGGGGGTGGGCATGGTGGTAGCCCCGAGGGAAGCCAGAGAGCTCCGGCCTTTACAGGTATCTTTTGTGAAAAGCAAAATTTTAAAAACCCCTCAAATTTGCCTTAAAGGCACCTCCTTGGTGCCGGCATTGTTCCTCCAAGCTGCCTTTCTTTCCTAATTGAAAGTTGGAGTCGTGGAGGGTGGAAAACCACGACCTACACAGCCCGGTCCCTGCGTCTGGCTCTCAGAGATGGGAGTTCTGGTCCTTCTGTTTGGCCGCTGAAAAATGAAGTAGCGGTGGAAGGACCATGGGTGCCACGCTCAACTTCCACTATTTAGACAGACAGCGGTGCCCTCCCAAAGGCACCTCCGAAGCTGGGAAGAGACGGCACTTGCTACAGCTCCCTCACCTGCCTGAGCCACGAATGCCTGCCGGGCTCCTGCGGGGCGCCCTCTTGTGGTGACTCGTCAGTGACCCGAGTATAAGCCGAGGTCGGATTTTTCAGCACATTTTTTGGTGCTGAAAAACTCGGCTTATACTCGAGTACATATGGTATATATAATTTATCTAAAGCCTTGAATGTATATACAGTGGTACCTCTACCTAAGAACGCCTCTACTTACAAACTTTTCTAGATAAGAACCGGGTGTTCAAGATTTTTGCCTTTTCTCAAGAGCCATTTTCTACTTACAAACCTGAGACTCCGAAACTGAAACCGGAAAAAGCAGGGAGAAGCCTCCATGGGGCCTCTCTAGGAATCTCCTGGGAGGAAACAGGGCCTCCACCCTCCCTGTGGTTTCCCCAGTCGCACACATTATTTGCTTTTACATTGATTCCTATGGGGAAAATTGCTTCTTCTTACAAATTTTTCTACTTAAGAACCTGGTCACTGAACGAATTAAGTTCGTAAGTAGAGGTACCACTGCACTTCTAATAACTATTGGATAAATGCAAAATTAAACTGATCAATCTCCTTCACTTAATGCCATTCATAAGAGATATATAATTTAGTAACCTAAGAAAAGGGTTAACTATTTAAACTTTGAGAAATGTACTTTATTGATGTTGCAGGCTGCATACTGTTAGGTCTAAGAACAGAAAATGATTTTTTTCTAGAAGGAGAGAAAACTGCTTTATTTGATTTGGAATAGAAAACACGATGTGGATATGAAAAATGGATGGAATCCTTACCTAGTTATATACTGTTAAGAGCAGAACATTGACCAAGTTTTTACACCTCTATTCAATTTTTATAAGCCCCTGTGCTATGAATTGTTAAAAAATCACCAAAGCAGTTCCAGTCTGATCAAAACTAAAATATGACCTGATTTGACACATAAATTTATTTTATTATTAATAACTCTTTTATTTTTTAGGCAGTGCCCTGAATTGCTAATAAGACATATTTGTGTTTTTTTTACAATACCCAATAAATAAGTATAATGTTGATGCAGAGATATATAATATCTATGTTACTTAAGGTGAGGAAAAAATAGGCAGATGGGACAGGAATATTGTTCTTTTAGTTTTTCATTCTTCTTGGTGAAATCTGACTAATCCACCAAACACAATTAATGATGCAGCTATTAATTTTTCATGAACGCCCAATTTGTATTAACACTTTGTGTGTATAAGATTAGACTCAAAACAAATATCTCCTTTCAGTTCATGCTTAACACTCTGTTATCTTACACTCATAAATCATGTGCTTGGTATGAGAGCAAGGAATGATTTCTTAACCCTGGATAGATAATGCTTTGTGGCTCAAATAATGTTTTCTGCACAGTGATAGTTAAAGGTGTTTTATCTCATTCTTGCTGTGAAATAACCCAGTGATCCCTTACCGTGGTCTGATCATGAACCAACCCATTTGGAAAAAGGCCAGATTAAGGCTGAGGGGCGGATAGAGGGAGAAGAATGTTAGCTAAGAAGAAGAGGAAATAATCAGTGATAGCATGTCCTTCGCTGCTACTGCTGAGTCTGCCTTTATCTAGTCCTTAAAAATGTATTCAAAGAACAGTTTGTTTCATGTCATCAGTCTATCCATTGACAAGCATCAGATTGTCACTGACAGGCCTGTTTGGATAATCTGTGATAGCATATGACAGCCAGCCAAATAATTAATTTTTATTGGCTCCTGTGTACCATTTCAGTTAGCAGCAATTTGGTATTCATGTTGGAAAATGTGCAATCAGTCAAATGATTTCTTTGTTTATCTCATATTTTTGGCTACCTAATCTTGGCAAAGACGTATTACCTCTTGAAAGTATCCTAAAAATGCCAGTACTTTTGAAGGGTTGAGAAAGATTTTTATTTTAGCCTTATGAAAATTTAATGTAAATTGAGAGTTTTTTACAATTTATTTATATATTTATTTATTTAATTCGACTTCTATACTGCCCAATTCCAAAGGACTCAGTACAATACATTGTTATTGCATTGAAAATTATACTGAGATTTTGATTGTCAATAATTTAAACCTGGCAGTTTTAACAAGGTTTCATGATTTTTTTCAGATTATATATAGCCAGGTTCAAAGATGTTGCTGGACGGAGAATTAGAAACTTGCTTTTTTTTTTTACATCTATTTATTTCTTTTAGCACTTTTTTGTGTGATATTTAAATGGGCAAACTATGATAAATGCTAACTTCTTTTGATTGCAATCATTGGTTTTAATGTACAATAATGAATAAAAAATGAAAAGACATGCACATAGATCTTGTTATTTTAATCCTCTCAGCAAGGGGGAGGGATTAAAAATAATCATTTAGTAGACATTTACTTTTTCAGTACATATAAATAAGTAGGATTTCATAAACATTTTATAAAAATAAAGCTCTATAAAAAGTCCAGTATTTGTATACTTCTTATATAATTTACAGTATATATCTATCCTATATTATGAACTGGCTTGATGTGACTAAATTGAAAACTAATAGAATGGTGATTTTATCTTTGTTGCTCTTTGCACACTTTCTAGGGGTTCAACATTTTTTTTTGTATTATGCTGACCAGAATTGGATGCGATATTCTAGGTGTGGTCTTAATATAAAGCATTACTATCACTTAATGTGATATTCTTATTTGAATAGCAATTTATTAGGCACAGTTCTGATTTCCTATTGAATACATTAAGAAATTTTATAGGAATTATAGCTAGATGTTATGAAGTTCCTGTGAATGCCTTCCCTCAATATCCTTATGTCTCTGTGCCCATGGAACTTTAATTTTTTAAAGAATTGTTTTAAATTTCACAGAAGAAGAAAAATGATGGGTGACTGTAATCGAACACCATATGCAGAAGAAGTTGGTCTTCTGACCAATGAACCTTCAGAAAGTATAGAGGAGAAAAAAACCCCAATCTCCACAGTTCCTTCCATTCTGGGATTGGTTGTGCCCATTTATGCTCACAAGATTCTAAATATATCTATCAGGCCAAAAAAGCTGCCATCTAATAGTATAAATTCTCAAGCAGTAAATTGTACAAAATGTATAAACTGGATTTATATCTGTGTAATTAGAGATTTTCTTTTATAAAAAGTATTCAAATGGAAAATTAATTTCAATAGAATATGGTTGGTACAAATGACAAACATTAACTTCTTTGCCTGTTTTATACAGTAAAGAATGATATTTGTGCATTTTCTCCAGTTTTGCATTTCATACATGTGTGGAATTATTTTAAGTAATGAGGAGATTAAAGTATTTGCTTTGTCAAAAGCACCATGTGGGTGAAAGTTGTTTTTTATTTATTTCCAAGTTATTTTATTGTGCTATCCTTTTCATTGATAGTAGTTTGTTAACACTTAAGGAAGTTTCAAGCACAATTTATTGTTATAATTACAGGCACTGTTTATATCTAGCAATTGAGATCTTTATGAATTGGTATATGAGCATAGTATGAAAGCCTAGGAGTTATTTGAAGAATAGTTTCCTTTCTAGCCAATATTAAATAGGCTAGAATTGTATGGTCTTTGGAGAGATTCAAACAGTAAATTTAGAATAATTCAGTGGTTTAACCAGAAAATGGATATTTTAGATATTGATTTCATACTGATAGACTTGAATTTCTTTAATATGATTTGCTTTTACAAAATATGCTTAGAATGTAAGTACATAAAATATGGCACCATATAGTTGCTCTTTCCTTGTTTAAAAGTACGATACTTCAGTTAGATTAGGCTCATATACATTCTGTAAGTGTACAAAAAAATTCTTAACAAATTTTAAAATGAATACACATATAAAAGTTAATGCAGATACCAGTTTGAAGGGGAAAAAATCTTTGAATATCATGCCCTTAAAATATGAAGATAATAAATGTTAAATTCCACCATGAGATTAATTAAAATGCAATCAATGTTAAAAATATTTTGCTATAGAATTATTCTGTTATATTATAATGGAGATTGTGAATCCCCCCCAAAAAAACATTTTGTGAATTCTGGTTCAAAAACTACTACAGGTATTACCTTGATTATGTTTCGAATCATACTTGTCCCTTCCCAAATTCAGCTTTAAAATCTATGAAGAATAAAAATAATAGTGAATGGTGGATGGGCAGGTGATTATGTAATGAAATGGAAGTAGGTGTGACCTCTCTAAATTTCTAGTACTTTGTAGAGCAGGTATTAAAATTATATTTTATACAGCTTTCTTAACAAAGTTATTTCAGCTTTGATAATACTTTATTGCAGTTTATTGAAGGTCGACTTGCAAAACTAAATGCAGGAAAAGGATTCTCTGATATATTTGAAGAAGAAATCTCATCAGGAAGTGGAGGTAAATTACTTTTTTACTTCTTGATTACAAGTAGATTTTGATTAGGACAGCTAATGAATCCCATGAAATGGTGACATTATTCAAATGTGCACTATTTGAAGTTAATATTTCTATAGAAAATATGGTCCTTGGTTCCAGCTCAAAGAAAATAGGCAATGAAAAATGTATATATTTTATATATGAATTATTATAGTAAAAGATAAAAAGAATATATTTGTAATTTAAATTATTTAATGTAAGTTGTAATGCAAATTTTATTATCCTGTTTAAATTATCCTGTTTTAATTTGGTTCTATTTTGGGGGAGGTGCATGTGTATGTGTGTATGGAAAGAGTGTTGGGATGGATTGGGAGTGACTGAGTTTTGGGGAGAATGAATAAGCTGGAAGATGTATGTGTGTGGAGAGGTAGATATGGCGAGAAAGGGGTAGGCCACTCTCAGGGAACTAGGACTTGCTGTTTCAAAGCGATTACTTGCTCTGGCCATTCTCATATATCTGATGACTTGGGATGTCAGGGCCCTGGTCTCAGGCTGCTGTTGCTTAATGCCAGATCTGTTGTTAACAATCCCCCCCTTGTTCAGGACTTAATCCCGGAGGAGGAAGCTGACCTGGCATGAATAATGTAGACCTGACTGGGCCAAGAGGGGTTTATTCCCCTCTCTGAGATCTGCTGGGACAGGTTTCAGATTTTACATCAGCTGCGACTCCAGGGAAGGAGTGGTGGAGTGGCAGTCATTGTCCGGAAAAGTCTTTGTCCTCATAGGATCCCCACCTCGGAGATTGTTGGGGGTGGGTCTCTCCTCTTGAGGCTGGACTCAGGGGTTCAGTTGGGCTAGTTGTTAATGTATCTGCCTCCCAGTTGTGTTACAACAGCCCTGCCTGCACTGCTAAAGGCAGTAGCCAGTTCTCTTAATACCAAAACGCACAATCGAAGCTTGATTTAAAATCTTCTTATTGAATTGAATGGTTTTTAAAAAAAAATTATGTCTCTTTAACTGTACAGTGGTACCTCTACTTAAGAAATTAATTCGTTCCGTGACTGGGTTCTTAAGTAGAAAAGTTTGTAAGTAGAAGCAATTTTTTCCATAGGAATCAATGTAAAAGCAAATAATGCATGCAAACCCAATAGGAAAGAAATAAAAGGTCAGAATTTGGGTGAAAGGAGGAGAAGGAAGAAGAGGAGGAGGACAGTTGCTGCCAAAGGAAGAAGGTGAGGTGAGGGGAATCAAAAAAATCCAAAACTTTAAGGCTTAAAAAAAATGAGGAACTCTGAGGCAGCGAGGAGGAGCATGAGCCTCCCATACACCCGGCACGAGGCTGCCTTCCATACACTGCGCCAGAGAGAGAAACCCGGGCAGGCGAGAGGGGGAGTGCCACCACAAGGCTCCTTTGGCAGCTCCGAAAAGCCCGAGATGGCCGGGATTAAAGGGGCAATGATAGGAAACTGGCCAGGTCTTCATGCCGCTCTCAAATTTCCTGGGAAATTTTTCCAGACTCGAGTTCTTAAGTAGAAAATGGTTCTTAAGAAGAGGCAAAAAAAATATTGAACACCCAGTTCTTAGCTAGAAAAGTTCTTAAGTAGAGGCGTTCTTAAGTAGAGGTATCACTGTACTTCTGTATGTTCAGTATGTCTTTCATGAAGGTTTATAACCTCAGCTTCATACGATATTATAAACATTGTTATGGCAAATAGATAGAATTGAATATAATGGTTAAATAAAAATGGCAGAGGCAGAAATACTTCAGATTTAAACTTGTTCATCTTCCTTTTGTCAAAATTACATATTCAACTTTTATGCAAGTATGCAGTTTTAAATGAAAATGCTTTAGTAATTGTATATGAGCCAGGTTTATACAGTGATTGTGGCACCAAGCTAGAAACAAAGACCATGAGTTCTAAGCTCACTTTAGATACAAAGTCAGCTGGAAGACTTTTGACTAATCACTCTCAACCTTAGGATGTCCTTCAAATACCCAAGTGTTGAGCCATGAAAGTTTTTAAAGGTAAAAACTAGCACTTTGGATTGCCAGCACCCAGGCTAGCTCTTCAATATAGTGGTGTTACATGAACAAATCAAAATGCTTCACTTCAAGATGCCTCATTGCATTGCCGAGTTTAATAGGCTTTAGAAATTGTTATAAAACCCATATCTTCTATGAGAAGCCATTGGCTAGAAATTGATAGCAATTATCATTCCTCAGACTATCTTAAAATTAATAATGGCTTTAAAATTAAGCCCACATTTATTTTGTTCTCCTAACTTTTAAATTTATTTGCATTGCAAAATAAATAGCAGTGCTACCTTTTATGGAATTCAATTTCCCCTGACCATTATGAATAATTTATTAGAATAATACTATGGGTATTGAACACACATTGATTTGCTCTTCTCCCCCACCTTACAAAAAAATGTTCAACTGTAGGATTGTGGAAAGCGTAGTATTATACTATACCAGTGATGGTGAACTTATGGACGCAAAACCATATTTGCTGGCACGCGAACTGTTGCCTGGCTCAGCTCCAACGTGCATGTGTGTTCCGGCCAGATGATTTTTGGCTCAAACAGAGGCTCTGTGGCTTTCACGGAGCCTCCTTGGGATGGGGGAGGGTGTTTTTACCCTCCCCTGGCTCCAGGGAGGCCCTTGGAACCTGGGGAGGGTGAAATACGAGGCTACTGGGCCCATCACAAATAGGGAAACAGGCCAATTCTGACCTCTAGAGGGCCTCCGGGGAACCCGGGAAGCTGTTTTCACCCTCCCCAGGCATTGAATTATGGGTGTGAGCACTCACGCATATGTAATAGTGTGCCCATGCTTTTTTGGCATCCAAGGGAATAAAGATTTGCCATTACTGTACTATACCCCGATATAATACATATATAATTGGTGTGTATATGTATGCATTTTTTTAATCCCTAAATAATCTTCAAACGTGTGTGTGCTTCATCACTGGAGGTTCTTATAAAGAGACTGGATAATCACTTGTCTGAAATTGTATAGGATTTCCTACTTGAGCAGGGGGCTGGACTAGAAGTCCTCCAAGGTCCCTTCCAGTTTTATTCTCATTCTCATTCTGAATTTATCATATTTTAAACATTCTATTCATATCAGCAATTGATTTTGTTGGAGAAAATAATACAATCTGATGTTCTGTGAAGACAGGAACTGTAAAACTCTTATGTTTATTTTGAACATGAATTTAATGTGCTATGAAGATTATGCATAAAAGCCTATAGCAAAAATGGTTTTAATCTTTGTTTCCCTTTCGTTTTCATTTTTTTAAAGGAAATTTAAGAACATACCATCAGTGGATGCATACTGTGAAGGTATGACAATGTGTCAGGAGACTGGAATATATCTAGCAGTGCAAAAAGTGTCACCATGTGAATGTAATCTTATTTAGAAATGTACAGAAAGATTGCTCAGAATTTGTGCAATATATACAAGCGCGTGCATGCAGTGATCAGTGCAAATCTCTCATGCAAAACACCCATTTCTATAAAAAATTTCTAACACCAATTTCCTGGTGGATTGTGCCCTACATGAGTACATTAGAGTACACTGATAAGTGTGTCAACCATAGAAATGATGTATTGTAAACTCTGGGTGGTACTAGTCAAAGCTAGACGAAAGACAGCTGTAGAAGTGGCATATTCAAGGTCATGCTAAGGGTTGTAATTTAAATTAACCAGAGGTGTGGATTTTCCTTTAGAAACTAAACATGGTATTTAAATTTAGAATTAAGCTTTGTTTTCCATGCATCAGAATCTCTGTGTTTATATGTGTATATGTATATTGTATTTCAGAAAGGAGGAGCGTTGATCAACACAGCAGTGAACAAAGCTACTCCAGCTGTGAAAACAGTATACCAATATGTAAGAAATATTATTTTCCTGTTGCACTTTTACAGATCTGTATTTATTTATTTATTTATTTATTTATTTATTCATTTATTTATTTAATTGGATTTGTATGCCACCCCTCTCCGAGGACTCGGGGCAGCTCATAGCAAGTACAAAAAATTTCCATTGCTAAGCAAGATAGTTGTTAAAACAGTTGTTTTGCCCCATTTTACTATATTCCTTGACACAGTTGTTAAGTTCAGCACTGCACTTAACAAGGTTGTTAAGTGAATCAGGCTTCCCCATTGACCTGTCTTGTCAGAAAGTCACAAAACATCATCACATGACCCCCGGCATGTTGCAATAATTATAAATGCAAGTTGCCAAGTATCCAAATTTTGATGATGTGATCATGAGGATACTGCAATGGTCATAAGAGTGAAAATGGTTATGAGTCACTTTTTTCAGTGCCCATTGTAACTTCAAATGGTCATTAAATGAATGGTTATAAGCTGAGTTGTGCACTGGAGCGCAGGAGATTTAAAATCTCAGCCCAGAAGATTGCAATTCTAGCGCAGAGGACTGACCTATGCGCTAGAATTGGGAAACTCTGCTGAGATTTTAAATTCCCGTGTTACAGTGCACAGTAAAGGCAGAAAGGCGGGAAAGAAAGGGGCCTTCTCGCCCCTTTAACCCTTTCTCCTTCCAGCTAGGGTGGGTAAGCCCCTTACCATGGGGGGTTTGGGGATCCGCCGGACTGCTGCCAGTCGGATGTCCGTCCGTGGGGGTGGGGGCGGGGGCGGATCCACCAGACGGATGATGTCCCTCCGTGGGGGAGAGGATGGATCTGCCAGCCCCGCCAGCCCAATGTCCATCTGTGGGGGTGGGGGGCAGATCTGCTGCACCAATGATTTCCATCCGTGGGAGGGTGATGACTGAGGGCTGCTGAAAGGCAAGTGGCCTAGCGGCGTGGCCCGCCGCCGAGCTTGCCATCTGTAGGGGGGTCGATGACTGTGGGCCGCCGAAAGGCAAGCGGCCTAGCAGCGCGGCCTGCCACCAAGCTTCTTGCTGTCTGTGAGGGGACAATGACCGGGAGCCGCCGAAAGGCAAGTGGCCTAGCGGCATGGCCCACTACCGAGTTTCTTGCCGTCCATGGGGGGCCACGACCAGGGCCACCGAAAGTCAAGCGGCCTAACGGCACGGCCTGCCACCAAGCTTCTTGCCCATCCGTGGAAGGGGGCGACAACCGGGGGCCGCCGAAAGGCTAGCGGCCTAGCGGTGCAGTCCGCCACCGAGCTTCTTGCCGTCCGTGGGGGGGCAATGACCTGGGGCTGCCGAAAGGCTAGCGGCGGCAAGCTTCTTGTCATCTGTGGGGGGGGCCAATGCCAAACGTCCGTCCGTGGTGGGGGGTGCAGGGCAGGCACAGGCAGGTACAGGAGAGAAAGAGGGAGGGAGAGAAAGGAAGGTGGGAGGGAGAGAAAGAATGAATGAATGAGGGAGAGAAAGAAAGAGTGAGAGATAGAAAGGATAGAGAGAAAGAGGGAGGGAGAGAAAGGAAAGAGAGAAAGGGAGGGAGAGAAAGGAAAGAGAAAGGGAGTGAGAGAAAGGAAAGAGATGAGAGAGGAAGAAGGGGGAGAAAATTATGGATGTCAGAACTCGCGCATGCGTGATAGCGCGCACCCACACTTACTTACTTTCTTTATTCATTCATTAATTCATTAATTAATTAATTCATTCATTCATTCATTTATTTATTTTTTTGCCAGTATCAATTTCTGATTTAATGCCTCTATTTTGAAAAGAGAAGCATTTTAAAGACTTTTTAAAACTGACTCATAAGTAGTGGTTCCGCTGGGGGAGTTGATTCCAAAGATGGGTTAGGTTTATAAATTCCAGACACCATGGTGATAAAGTGGAGGATTTTGCAGTAGCAATATGATTGATCCACGCACAAATGAATTTTCCATGTGGGGGACTAGTGTGTCTACGTTTATTTTCATAATGGTTCAAAAAAATTTTTTCCTGTGAGGAATATGTAAGATGTTCAGGAAGTATGGGGGTCATCCGAAAGAGACTTAGCAATTGTACCACAATAGAAATAACTTCAGTCCTGCCATTTTGGAGGTTTAAAATCCCAGATCCTCTGATTATGCTCAGTCAAGGTCTTATCTGGGACAAGATATTTTATAACCAGGATATAAGAGCCACAATTAGCCAAGTCAAAGTCAGTTAACTTTGTCAGGGATCTGGTAAATCTACTTAGTAGAATAAGGTGAACTAAGGATGCTTTCCTGAAAAATTATTTCAAGTAAAACTATAAGATACTGAAATTTTAGGTATGCCTCAGAAGAGAGCCAAACTCTAACCAAGTTAGGGCATTTGAGGTTGAGCAAGAACCCAAAACATAGCTCCTAAAAATAAATAAAATTAAGAAATAAACTGGATAGCTTCTAAAGTCAAAGCATCTTTAACAAACACACAGCTGGGCATCACAGCTGGGTACCAAGCCCCTTAGATCTATTTAATTTAATTGCTGAAGGGATGTGATTATTACTTTGATGGCTCACACATTTTAAGGATTACATTGGAGGCTTTCTGGGTTCCTACATAGAGCTCAGTTGTTTATTGCAGCAGGTAGTTCAAAATGGTTGCCTAGGTATTTGAAGTCCTTTACCTAGTTGACTGGTCTTTTTTAATTTCTCCATCTGAGCAGGAACTTTAAAGTACTTTTTAAAGAAGTTTCTAAATAGTTTTATTTATCTGAATTAAATAGTTTATAAATTAAATAGTTTAAAAATTTAATTTTTAAACAATTAATAATTAAATAATTAATTTCAAGAAATTCTGTAGAACAGTAGAATAGTAAAGAAACTTGGCAACTGCAAAGGCCCACTTAAGTTACATATAAAATAGTTACATCATCTACATAAAGACAAACAGAGATAGATTAACTAGCTAGAATTGTAAAATGAAGTTCCAGCTTAGTAGAATGAAGTTCCAGCTTAAAAAGGGTCATAATGGTGTCATTAATATAGAAATTAAAAGTAATGTGCCGGTGCCTGGAGGCTGTTGGGGTCTGGATGGGTGTCAACAGACTCAAGCTCAACCCGGATAAGACGGAGTGGCTGTGGGTTTTGCCTCCCAAGGACAATTCCATCTGTCCGTCCATCACCCTGGGGGGGGGAGTCACTAACCCCCTCAGAGAGGGTTCGCAACTTCGGCGTCCTCCTCGATCCACAGCTCACATTAGAGAAACATCTTTCAGCTGTGGCGAGGGGGGCGTTTGCCCAGGTTCGCCTGATGCACCAGTTGCGGCCCTATTTGGACCGGGAGTCACTGCTCACAGTCACTCATGCCCTCATCACCTCGAGGCTCGACTACTGTAATGCTCTCTACATGGGGCTACCTTTGAAAAGTGTTCGGAAACTTCAGATCGTGCAGAATACAGCTGCGAGAGCTATCATGGGCTTTCCTAAATATGCCCATGTCACACCAACACTCCGCAGTCTGCATTGGTTGCCGATCAGTTTCCGGTCACAATTCAAAGTGTTGGTTATGACCTATAAAGCCCTTCATGGCACTGGACCAGAATATCTCCGGGACCGCCTTCTGCCGCACGAATCCCAGTGACCAGTTAGGTCCCACAGAGTTGGCCTTCTCCGGGTCCCGTCAACTAAACAATGTCGTTTGGCGGGACCCAGGGGAAGAGCCTTCTCTGTGGCAGCCCCGACCCTTTGGAACCAACTCCCCCCAGATATCAGAGTTGCCCCCACCCTCCTAGCCTTTTGTAAGCTCCTTGAAACCCACCTCTGTCGTCAGGCATGGGGGAATTGACATGTTCCCCCCCCCCCTAGGCTTATAAAATTTATGCATGGTAAGCTAGTGTGTATGATTGGTTTTAATTTGTGGTGTTTTTTAAATTAATTTAAATATTGGATTTGTCTTACATTGTATTGCTATTGCTGTGAGCCGCCCCGAGTCTGCGGAGAGGGGCGGCATACAAATCTGATTAAACTAAACTAAACTAATTAATAAATAAATCTCTGTTTATCTCCTTTTAAAAGTAGGGAAAATGTGGAGAGGTCATCATAACCACCATTTATTTATTTTTTCATTTATTTTTTCATTCATTCATTCATTTATTCATTTATCAACAAGTGCAAGGAAACAGGACACATGAAAAATGACACAAATAAATGGATGTAAAGAAGTAAAACACATAAAACGAGTACATACAAACACAAACAGGTACAGTAGGACAGGGGTGGTAAGCATGCTGGTACGCTTATGCACACCCCCTTAGGGACCCCTTAATAAAATTGTAAGATCCACGGTAGACAATTTAAATTTAAAATTCAAATTTCTGTAACAGTATTCTAATATTAAAAATTATCAGCCTGAAAAGGTGATAGTCAATGGGTATGGTGACTAATTTCTTCTAATATCTTCAGTGAGGAACAGAATTTCAATCAAAGCAACATAAGGATGCTTTTACGAGTGCTCAAACCTGCCTATTTGGAGAGCAAGATGTTTTCCAGGTTCATCCAGTCTAAAAGTTTGTAATAGATAAATCTAGCATAACAATTGCCAATTATTGGCAAAAGGCTCATTGACTAATTGTTAACAGGATTGTGTCTGTTATCTTTCTTTCTAACCCCCCCCCCTTTCTTATATACTATATATTAGGGGTTACAGAGTTCACCCACCTTTGGGAACTAATAATGAGTTTATTTACTTATTTATTTTATTATTTAGATTTGTATGCCGCCCCACTCCGCAGACTCGGGGCGGCTCACAACATAGTGAAAAAACAATGTACAACAAATCTAAATTACTGTTTAAAAATATTTAAAAGACCCCATTTTCTAAACACACATGCATACAAACATACCATTTATAAATTGTATATGCCCGGGGGAGATGTCTCAGTTCCCCCATGCTTGTTAATAGCAGTGAACAAAATAATGCAGAAGCCTATCAGTTAGAAATTATTTTTAATAATTGTAAGAGATTGTATCTCTTTACCTTAGGGTTTACCAAATAAATTAATTTTTGAATATATGTTTATAAAATTGAGGGTCATTTAGGAATGGATCAGATAATAGAGGCCTATGAAAGTTACCAATAAATGGACCTTTCATTAAATCACGAAAATATTTGGTCCCTAGGAAGACTATGTTGTCGACACTAAAGCTGGATTTGACTGATGAGCAAAAGACAAGACACCAGAACACATGGTTAACTATTTTGTACTTGTTGAAATCTAGGCTAATTCATTAGTGAGTGACTTTGTTTTTTTCCTCTTTCAATTCCTTTTGTATTCTTTGATGAATAAATATTACCGTGGCCTTGGCTAAGGCTTAGAGTTGTCAAACCAAGGTTTGGAATATTGATTTGAGTTTGATAAAAGGGAATTTGATTCACAGTTAAATGATCCAAGACAGAGTTCTTGATTTGCAAGAAACTGTCTTTAAAGTAATAATTTTATTATGCCAATAATGGTTCAAAGGATTGGCCAACAAATTGTAAAACAGTGACTAACAATTTAATGGAAAGAGTATTTTTGTTGAACGAGGGATCAGTGTGAATTTGTGCACATTAACAAATAACTGAGTTTTCTTCTATGTATTGCTTAAGGATATGCACTAGCAATTTTATTTAGCAACACATCTAAGGTCCAGTTAATGGACCACACTATTCTAAACTTGAATCAGAGTGTAGTGAATCTAAACATTATAAGTGACTTTATATTATCTTGTGAGTACTGTAGTAATATCAAACTTTGTCCCTGAGATTGTTCCAGATGGATATAATCTGGATACAGCACTGAAGAGCTATCTGATTGGTGAATTTAAACCTTAGTCTCCCTGATGCTATTCCAACATTTTAATCAGTACATCACACTACAACCTGTTTCCTTAATACATGAAAATTATCTTAGTGTTGGGAAGATGCTATGTGTGAAGAAACACTGAGAACCAAAATCATGGAGATGTCTGAAAATTACTTTCTTCCTTTGAGCTTCAATCATAAATAAGTGAATTGGTTTCTTACTTTCATTTTCAAAAGAGAATTTTTAAATTTACATCATTGAAAATCACACTGAAGCCATATTTCAGATAAATACATTAAAAGTACTGTGAATTCATATGTTCATTTATAACTTATATACGGTTGTTTAATGGAATAGTAAAAAAAATTGCTCTCTTTTCTCACCACTGGGTTTCTATCTTATTTTGATCATTATAATCTTGTAATGATGAATCTATTCCTGTATTCACTGCTGACTTAAATTTTTGAAAAGAATCCTGGAAAAATTGCCTATATATTGTCCCATTGGTATCATCTTCTGGGCATTTCCACTGGTTTAATAAGGACCACTTTAGTTCCTAGTTTCCATCTTGCTGCCCTGTCATGACTTTGCAGAAATGTGAAGATAAAATAATATCTTCAAAGATAAAATAGATAAAATAATGGCTTCAAAGACATACTATCCAGATGCCAGTGGAAAATCAAGTATAGTGATTATCATAGTATTCTCACATAGGCAATTAATGATGGAGATTGCCTTGTACATACTCCAACTAAACATACATACATACTATACATACCTGAATATATAATTCTCACACAATACTGAAGTCCATTGACACCTGCATATTTATTATTATTATTATTATTATTATTATTATTATTATTATTATTATTATTATTAAGATTTGTATGCCCCCCCTCTCCGTAGACTCGAGGCAGCTCACAGCAATAATAAAAACAATGTACAATAACAAATCTAATATATTTTAAAAATATATACAAACCCCTTATTTAAAAACAAGACATACACAGAAACATACCATACATAAATTATATAGGCCTGGGGAAAATGTCTCAATTCCTCCATGCCTGATGGCAGAGGTGAGTTTTAAGAAGTTTACGAAAGGCAAGGAGGGTGGGGGCAATCCTAATCTCCGGGGGGAGCTGGTTCCAGAGGGTCAGAGCCACCACAGAGAAGACTCTTCCCCTGGGTCCCACCAGATGACATTGTTTAGTCGAAAGGAGCCGGAGAAGGCCAACTCTGTGGGACCTAACTGGTCACTGGGATTCGTGCAGCAAAAGGCGGTCCCGGAGATATTCTGGTCCGATGCCATGAAGGGCTTTATAGGTCATAACCAACACTTTGAATTGTGACCGGAAACTGATCGGCAACCAATGCAGACTGCGGAGTGTTGGTGTAACATGGGCATACCTAGGGAAGCCCATTATTGCTCTCGCAGCTGCATTCTGCACGATCTGAAGTTTCCGAACACTCTTGAATGGTAGCCCCATGTAGAGAGCGTTACAGTAGTCGAACCTCTAATATGTACTTGGTGGAGAAAACTTCATGCTTTCTATTGGGTGACATTCAATAAGAGACAGAGTGGCGCAGCAGGTAGAGTGCTGTACTGCAGGTCACTGAAGCTGACTGTAGATATGTAGGTCAGCGGTTCAAATCTCATCACCAGCTCAAGGTTGACTAAGCCTTCCATCCTTCCAAGGTGGGTAAAATGAGGACCTGGATTTTGGGGGCAATATACTGTCTCTGTTAAAAAGTGCTATTGCTAACATGTTGTAAGCCGCCCTGAGTCTAAGGAGAATGGCGGCATAAAAATTGAATAAATAAATAAATCTATGTATACCATACTGTTAAACTGTAAACTAGTTTGCTGAAAAGAATGAAGATTATAGACCCTTTATAGCTGAATGTGCAGTTAGAGGATATGATTATCTACGCTGCATCCAAACATTTTTAAAATATACAATGCCCCTATCGCCCATTTTTTGCCTTTACACGCTACAAGGAATATGAGTTAGGAGAGAAAACAGAGCTTAGCAATGCAGTTTGTGGGAATTTGGGGAGTTGCAGAGGTTTGGTGAGTATAGTACAAGGGGGTTAAAATTCATGCGTGAGTCATTGTCTGCTGGTTATTTTTCCTGTATAGTTCATTCTAAGTTAGATTTGTATTTAGGTGCATTTTCTATTTAGTTTAGGTGGTAAGGAGAATAGTTCACAAATATAAAGACAATTTCATAATCTCGTACGTAATGGATTTATTGGAAATAGCAACAATAGCTTGATTAGCTTTAATTTAGCTTTTAGTTTGGATAGAAAAATAACCAACTATTGTAGTTGTATGAAAAATGAGTTGCAAGAATTTGAAGTTGAATAATAAAGTGAATTGAAATACTATTTGTTCCTCTTTAAAGTTAGAATTGCTCCTGAAAGAAAAACCACACTTTACAATTATTTTGCCTCTAGAATGATTATTTCACTGTTATAAAAAGTGAACTATAATTGTCATTTTTATTCAGGCTGATGTGAACAGGTGGCATGAAACTTTAGTGTAAATCTAATAATAGTAACTATGAAGAACACAACACTTTGACATAGCTCTGCATATAAAAAGATCTAGAGTGAAATAATATTGCCTGAGCTTTTTTCCTATTCAACTTGTGGACAAACTAACAGTTTATTTCTACAGATACACCATTTCACAAGAATGTTACATTAAAGAAGTACCAATTTAAAGAATCTGTTTTGATAACACAATTATCCCTCTGCCACAATCCATCTCTTAATGCACCCTTTAGCCATTAATGCCTACCTAATGCAAACCTTGTTAGCAATCTGATATGAAATTAACAAAGTGATTTCTTTTTATAATACCACATAATGCAAAAGTTTTAATTTTAAATTTTACTTGACTTCATCTAGGGCAGTATTAAACCCTTGTTTTGCAGAGACAGTTAGTTTTTTCCCTATCCTCTTCTTTCCCCCAGGCAAAAAATCATGCAAAACAGGGAATAAAAGAGGTGAAGAGTAAGTTGAAACACAAGGTATGTGGCAAAATTTGTACTTTCTTACCTTGTTTCTTACTTCAGTTTGAAGTATATACCTTATGAATCCCACAAGATTTGTGTTTTTAATGACTTTTGAAATATGCTTAGCCCTTTGTTCAACAATGCATTTTTTATAACAAGCCCTCTGGCAACTCTCTGTCATTCTGTGCATCTACTTGAATAATCCCTTTATTGTTTGCATATTTATCATGAAAAAAACAGAAGTCTTCAAAGATCTATTAACAGGATGTATGTTTTCATAAAGCTGATTACTTTGATGTCACAATTGAAGCCTTTGCTTCTAGCTGAGAATTTAAGGCAAGTGACTTTTACCAGAGAAATATAATTCAGCAGGAATAGTTGTCTGTTTAGGTTTCAGTGGTACAGTAAATGGTGTCATTATTTTAGCCCCCTAAGCCTTCCAAGCATATGATTTAAAAGTATGAGAGGCATCATATCAAGACTCCATATATTCAGTGTATTATATGTTTATCTCCAATATTCATTTTTAAATCAAGTAGTTTGAGCACTATTTCACTTTCTCTTCAGGTATTAAGGCTCAAGTGTATGAAAGGAATTTTGTTATACTTTATAGCTTCATCATATTTAAAAATTATATGATAGTTGTTACTCCAGCATTTAAATCTTTTAGGTGACAAATGTTTTAATGGTGTGTATGTGTTTAACTTGATATAGAAATGTGTAGTCGCAAACGTTTTTCAGTCTTAATTTTCTCTGTAGGAAAGAGAAGATGGCCTTGGAATGTGTAGCTCAGGTTTTTCACAATATGGTCCATTCTGTACCTTTCATAATTCTCCAAGAGAGAACACAGAAAAAAGGCGACTTGCACAGGTAATTAAAAATGTTCTCCCTTTGAATGTTGTTAAGAAACACAAGCTATTTGTTAATCAAGATGGGGAATGTACAGTAGTAATAAACATTGTGAATCTTCTGTTGATCCTTGTTCTCTGACCACTGCTTATAAAACATATAATGAGAATCTGGCTTTCTCCAAAGCAAAACATGTTTTAGCATTATTTTTATTTACATGAATGTAAGTGTCTCACATGAGTTAAATAGACAAGTCTAGAAAATAAAAATAGTAGATAATTTTAAATTTTGTCTACAAGCTCAATAAGTAGGCAAAAGTAATAGAGATGTTATAAAGCATTGTTAGAAACACTCTCACCTGTTTTCTTCTGTTAATGCATTGAAAAATAAATAGATTACTCTTTTATAGTCATTGAGAGATGTTCTCAAAATTGCAAATGTGCCCAGTGGTCCACAAAACGTTGCTTAAAACGCACACACACACACTGCCTACTACAAGTCATTAGAACCCTGCCTACCTCAAATGTATCCAAGCTGACATTCATCTTATGAATAAAGGTGAATCAATTGTTTAATAATAGAGTTGGCTTTCAGAGTTGGGCAGCATGCAAATTTAAACAAACAAATATATAAAAGAAACTGCAATGAAAATGTAATTTATCTAATTACTATGTGCTTTTAAAGAAGTGTTTGCTCTGTAAAGACTAGAATTGTATTTGCTTAGGACGCGGAAGGTTGTCTTACATCATTTGTAGCAAGTATTTATATTAAGGGTAATTCCAATGCAATATTAACATGAATTTCTAAAATTTGGTAAATACTGCATTCACATATACTGTACATGTTTAGAATATCTGCAAAATTCCTGTAGGATTAGAGTGTGAGATTAGGTTCAATGACAAGTAGAGCAGGTATAGCTTCCTATCGAATTCTTAGTCCAAAAACAACAAACTCAAATGTAGACATATTAGAATTTTAACTAAATAAGTTGTTTATATCTACTGTAAAACTTTTTGTTTCTAAAACATTCCTTAGTGATAGACTTCTGCATCTGTAGTTTTCTTGGTGTCAGTAAAAATACAATACACTGTTCCCTCGATTTCCGCGGGGGATGCGTTCCGAGACCGCCCGCGAAAGTCGAATTTCTGCCAAGTAGAGATGCAGAAGTAAATACACCATTTTTGGCTATGGACAGTATCACAAGCCATCCCTTAACACTTTAAACCCCTAAATTACCATTTCCCATTCCCTTAACAACCATTTACTCACCATTATTACTGGTACTCACCATTGAATAAGACACTTAATGATCCTGATATTTATAAACATAATTATTTATTAACTAATTATTTTTTTTGTTATTTATTTGCAAAAATTATTAGTTTGGTGATGACATATGACGTCATCGGGTGGAAAAAAACGTGGTATAGGAAAAAAACCACAAAGTATTTTTTAATTAATATTTTTTGAAAAACTGTGGTATAGGCTATTCGCAAAGTTTGAACCCGCAAAAATCGAGGGAACACTATATCATGTTTTCCAGAAATCTAATTCTATAAAAATGTAAAATATTGAAAACTGAAGAAAGCAAATAATGCACGTAAAAAGTACAGATGTATAGTTAACACTTTTAAGCATTGTGACAACTAGCATGCCATTTCTAGCACAAGTTCACTATGTTGTATAAACGGAAATGGCAAATTGTATATTTTAAATATATAGCTGTCTTCTATAGACATAAGGAACAATTTCTAGGTTTAATTTGGATTTTCACATGGATTTATTTCTATATATCCCTTATATCCATGAAAAGTTATTTATCTATTTTCCAGTCTGTTTCTGGCACTTTAATAATTAATTGTTTAATAATGGAACCAGTGCATATGACATTAATACTGTGAGAGCAAAATACTTCCAGAATAATATGGGTTGATATGGGTGAGTTGTGAGCAATCTGTAGATTAGATCAGAATATGCCAGATCCTTTATAAAAACTACTCAGATTTTAGTGACTAGCTAATGATTATACTGCTAAAGTAATAAGCTGTATTGATAAATCTCAAATAACATTGGTGACCTTGAATTCCTTGATATGAATTTTGTACTGAAAACTAAAGTCTGGAAATCTCCAGTAGCTAGTTAAATGATCTGCTTATTCTATTGCATATATCAATTACTAATTAATGTATTTATGCCACTTATCCTAATGTCGAATTCTATTCAGCCACATTTTAATAGTTCTACTGCAAAATTTAACTATGCAGATTCTATAAAAATACATACAGTACTGTACATTTTTCCATGTAGCCCTGACTCTGCAATTGGATTTTAAGACTCAATATTTCTCCCTTTATGTTTGTTCAAATTAAATATATATTAGTAATTTAGGGCCGGTATGTTGCCCTTATAAAACAGTGCATAAATATCAAACTCATCTTCCTACTGGAATATCGTATTAATGCTGGGGTTTTTTTTTTATATTGTCATTAGTAATATTGTGGTTTTCTAGAGCTGAGTATGAATATGCTTTCTACCCCAACAAATAATAGTTTGTATGCCAGTCTGCTAATTAGTTTGGTTATTTCCTATTTTTTTGATGAGGTTTAAATAAATGTCAAGGGTACAGACATGGAGATCTCCCAATTAGGCTTTGCATTTGTAAAGCCCAGCCCCTTTGCTTTTGTGTGAAGATGACAGTTCCAACTGCAGCGTCAGTCTAACAGGGCTCAAGGGAGAGGGTACTTCACTGCTTTTATTGAAAACAAGGCTAGTTTGGCCCAGTGAGAATATTGGCATTGGTCAGAGTGCAGATCAGTTGTTAACAATGAATATTTACTAATCTCTGTCACAGCCAAGATCAACTGCTTTTTTTTTTATTTTCCATTTCGCCCATTCAGTGCTAGAGCTCAAAAAAACCCCAGTGCATTAAAATATGCATAGATTTTACACATGCACATAAAATAAGCATAAATAACGGTATTGCCAAGGGTTTCGTTGTACCGACTCCTCCATTGTACGTACAGCAGATTGGTGTTCTGCGTGCAACAGGGAAAGAGATCCCACACCATGACAGCACAACTGATCTTCACCTCAGAGATTCTGAAAAGAATTGTTCTATTTCTGTAAGACATGTGCCAGCCTCCTCATAGCTATTCTAGTCTGTTTGGTTGTGGGTGTGCAGAGGCGGGAGAGGGAGAATAAGGAGGAAGAGCTTAACTGCATTGCAAGTCAAAATTAACAGATGGATTGCCCTAAGCAAGGGAAAAGCCACCACAACAAAATCTAGTGAAAGCGGCAGGCTGAGGCTTTTTATTATTAATCCTTATTAAAATCTTGACGTGTATTTTGCAGTTAACCCTTTCATCCCTTCATGGTTAAATAATGATCCCTCTCCCCTTCACATTAACTTAGATTGAACAGAATATATTTTTTAAAATAAAAAATAGGAAACAGAAAGCAAATGACAGGATTTTTCACATATCAACAGTTTTCTCCCACTTTGCCTTTCCTTCCTTTTAATTTTTGCCTTCCTTTTTTTAATGGAGCCTGTAGAAATGTCTTACATTGTAAAAAAGATTATTGGAGTTTGGGATGATTTTCTTGAGTATCCATAGATGCATCAGCTAGATGGATCTTTTAAAATGCAGGTCCATTTCCACAGCATTGCTTAAAAGTAAATATTTCAGACAGAACAAAGGCAGATATATTTGAGGATGTGCTAGTTATCCTGAACATCATCTTCGGCTATAGTTGTGACCTATTTTAAATGAAGCCTTTCATGTTTTAAAAAGATACTGGCTTATACATTTTTGTCACACATTTGGTAGCATCGTGTGTAACATTGCTAGGAATATATGTTACAAAGAAGAATTAGCTATGCTTCCTTGTTTTTAGTGAAATGTGTGTATATGTACTGTATACAATTACTTCCAAGACTATTTTTTTTTAAAAAAAATCCTTTTGTACAAAATACAGGTTTTTTTTTTTCAGAAATCCCACTATCTTTATTGAAAGTGAATTCTTTTTTGCTATATTGTATAGGCAATATAATTTGTCGCTGGAATAAAACTCCAGGGGATGTTCTTATAAGCTATGTAAAATATGTTAACTTAAAATAAACGTTAGCAAAATCTACTTGGTGGTATAGAAGCTATTAGAAAATGTGGTTGAAGTGCTTGTGTATGTTGCTTTACTACTATTTTTTTTAATGCGGCTGCGCTGAATAAACATTTCCAGGTGCTTTTGAATTAATCATATGCATAATCAAATTATGGAATGTCTTTGAACCAATGCAAACCACTTGGCTCTGCAACCCTGTCTTCGCTGTGGTTGCGAGCCTCCTTAAGCTGACAGGTGGACTGTTTCCTGAAAGCAGGCAGTCCCCTACAGAGGAGAGCCCCATTTGTGCTTTTTCCACCCCCCACCATTCCCAACCTCAGAAATACGGTATAAGTTGTGTCCTGTTCTGTCTGTCAAGATGGAATAAACTGAGCAAATAGGGCTCAGTCTTGGCAACATTCAGTCCTATTGTGAATTGAAGGTTGCATGCAATAGATTCAAAGCAAAAATTGAACATCATTATTTTTCTGAAATGAAGAAATACTCTGTTTGCTTTCCAGAGAATGAGAGTCAGCGGAGCACGTTGAATCATATTGAAGTTCAGGCACCCAGCATTTCTCTTTTTCCTCTGTTTTGGCCTTTTTCAGGAAAATTCTACACAATGCTAGGGCACCATTGAGCTCTATCTAGCTATTTAAGTAATGTGAATAAAATATTGTATGTGACAGATGTCATGCAGAGTAACAGTGAGCAGTGTTGAATCGACAGTTTGGGAGCCTGTTTTAGCTTAAGATTTCTCGTTTTAAAAAAAGGTAAATTTAGTCAATTAGCACATTGTTTTAGACAAAAGAAGGCATAATCCATAGATGTGCTTGGCTCTGTTAGTTTTTGTTTGAAGAGACAATCTTTTGTCTTTCCTTGTCAATTATGATCCATCTATATTGCAGCCTGCATATCTTTTAATTAAAAATAGAAAATACTGTATAGGCTGCACAAAATTACGAGACTGCCCTCTAGTGGTGTAAATTACTTTTCAGGGAGGATGTAAATTAACTCTTCATATATACACAGTCCTGTATTTATAGAAAAGCAAGTAAAAAGCAAAACGGGGGATTTTTTTTAAACTCATAGTAGTTTTTTAACAATTGTTTTCCTTTTTTATCTAGTACAGTCTGGAGATGTTGATCCTATTCTAGGCTTTTCAACATTTATTTTTTCCAAAGTATTTTTCCCCAGTTGATGCAAACCATATCTTCTAACATAGGGAAAGGAAGATGTTACTTTTTGATAAGCACAAGTGAAACAGCATCCTTTTAGTTAAGTGCAAGAGTTGGTGAGATTCATTGGTTCCTGGACATTGGAATGTAAGAACCCCATATTGATCAATAAATAATAGTGTTCTTCCTGACCACTTACATATTTTTAATTTATTTTTCTTTAAAATAATATGAAATGTCTTTTTTCTCTACTTATGACTCTTATTTATTACTATTACCAAGTACGATTTGAAACTCTTGAGGAAGGTGGTAGCAAAAGGTGCTTACAAGAAGAGCATCAAGGTATTTTCTCCATGTAAACCAAGGGCAGGCTACCTTTTGATAGCCAATAGTGGAGCAGTAGTACAATGAAATCACATGAGATGAGACCCTGGGTTTTTCTGCAGTAGTTGGGAAGGGATCCCACTATCACCATCGTTCTCATGTGCTATTCCTATTTGATGTCTTACATGCCATCTTTATTTTATTTCCATTTTATGTGCATTTATGTTAAGAGCCGGGGTGGCGCAGCAGGTAGAGTGCTATACTGCAAGCCACTGAAGCTGACTGTAGATCTGTAGGTCAGTGGTTCAAATCTCAACACCGACTCAAGGTTGACTCAGCCTTCCATCCTTCCGAGGTGGGTAAAATGAGGACCTGGATTGTGGGGGCAATATGCTGGCTCTGTTAAAAAGTGCTATTGCTAACATGTTGTAAGCCGCCCTGAGTCTAAGGAGAAGGGCGGCATTAAAAAATCAAATTAATAAAGTAAATAATAATAATCTCAGTTGTACAGTATTTTGCAGCAGAATCCTATTAGCTTGATTTCTATGAGATCATGAAAGAGTTTGAAATAAAGGGAAAACAAGGAGCCACTGATAAATGTTTTCAAAGATGAGTTAGAGGTGGGAAATAGCATTATATATATTATACTATTTATTTATTTATTTATTCAACTTCTATGCCGCCCAATCCCGAAGGACTCTTTTATCAGTGTTGGTGAAACATTTTGGCACCGAGTGCTGAAACAGAAGCACTCAGCGCTGGAAACTGGAAAAGCATCTCCCTGGTGCTCACACACAGGAACATCAGAAACCAGAAGGGCAGTTCCCCAGTCCACATATGTATGCCAGGAAGCTGAGGTTCTGGTTTCCAGTGTGCGCGGTCTTCTGGTTTCTGGCATGCATACACATGCAAAAACCAACTGACCCCGTAACCTGGAAGAGCAATGGGCGATAGCTGGCGTGCCTGGAGAGATGGTTCTGTGTGCCACTTTGGGCACATGTGCCATAGGTTCACCATCACGGATGTATATATTATATTAACAAATGTAGAACAATTCAGCATGCTGATTTGTTTGTTTGTTTTTAAAAAGACTGAATTTCCTAAGATCGTGCATAAAATTATCTACATGTTGTCATTTATGATTTGTTTAAAAAAAGAATTCAGTTGGTAATGTGTTGGACCTACCATTAGTTATATTCAGAGTAGATAAAATGAAATAGCTGTGATGGGTATGGGAATCATTTCTCACACACTTAAAAGAAATAGCTTGAGTCTATATCTTGACATTACCAAAAGAAGGAACAGATACAAATGGTCCATTCTAGTCTTTAAAAAACAACACTTCGCTTCCTTCAAATACAATCACTGGGAGAAAGAAGTACAACAATTTGAATGTGGGTTACAATCAGTAGTGGGCTGTTGCATGGGCGACCTGGTATGTAGTCCCGGTTGAAAAATGGAGATACACATGCGTCTTACCTTTTCTATAATAAATCAGAAGTTTCTGTATCCTTGTTATATCTGTTTATTTTCTCCAGTCCAGTTTTCTGAGAAGAATTCTGATACAAATTGACTGTAATGGGCATAGGCTTTATTGATTTAATTGGATCTGCTCATAATATTATCAACTCCAATGTACTTTTCAAAAAGCCTTTGCAGTTCAGTATAAAAAATGAATATGTCAATTACTTTCCACTTTTATGAATTAAATCCATTCATGTTAATTTCTGCTTTTTCTTATAAAAATAACATTTTAAGATACAGTATTTCTTTTCATTTTAGCCAATTTAGAAACTTAATTGTTTATAAATCAAAAGATATATAACTCTAATTCGGTAGGATGGTCCAATACTAATTAACACACTGTTTTATTATAAATATAAAACAAATAAAGTGCAGCCTTAATGTTTCCTTATAGTATTAGATACTGCTTGAATAATCTGAACCTAATACTATACTAATGGGAACACAAAATGACTATGCTAAAAAAAATCTATAATTAGTCCTAGGATCAGTTCATGCTTTCACATTACAAAAAATTATTTTTTGACAGTTCAAAATCTTTATCCGGTTTTTCTTCTGTCTTCTAAGATCACACAAATGACTAACAATAAAACAAAATCTCACTATTAAAATTAACAATCAAAATGAATTCTATCCTTTAAGTGTGGGGAAAAAGAAGAATATTTTATTACTCTTCCAGAAGTTATAACTGGTTTGGATACTGACACTTTTGAAGGAATTGAGTTCTGCAATTGTGGGGGTTTCTCCTTTTTCTAGATAAAAGTGTGATAATTGTAATTACATGGCAATAGTTACCTATTTATAGTGGAAAAATCTATTTGTGGCGTCAGTTTGCCAAGCATCAAGGAAATGAAGACATTGATAAAACATTTGTAGTCCTTGAAGCAAATGCTTTATTTTCCATTCTTGCTTAAGTAAAGAGAAGAAGTCTGGTTATTATTAGAATACTAATCAAGAAGGAAACACAAGTCCATTTCTCTTCCGCTCTCCCCCTTCTTTCCAAAATTGGCAGGGGAGAAATGTACACATTTGAAAATGAAATAAAGACAGAAATTAAAAGGCTGAATATCTGCAAACAGCAGGGAACATCAATAAAATGTTACTATAAATAACATTTTTTTTCAGATGTGCATTAAGCTTTGAGCATCTTCCCCCTCCCCATTTCTTATCATTTTATAAGAAAATAACCTTTAAAATATGAGTAGAGATTATCTGTAACTGATATCTATTGCATACTGTCTATTATATCACTGATGATAAGTGACAGAAATCCTCTCTCTTGCCCACATCTCAGCCATGGCCTCTGCATACTGAAAATTGAGCTTAGCCAGAACATTTGTCTTTGATTTCATTTTCACTTTCATTAGTACTGAAAAGCACCTTAGTTTGTTTCCATGTGTTTTTAATTTCTTCCTTTAAACTTGGTCAGTTTTCATCCTGGACATTAGAAGAAAGTGCGCAATACCTTTCCAAGATGATTTAGAAGCTCTAGGGACCTGCTCATTCATCCCAAAAGCAATAATACAGAGGAGCAACTGGAATTTAGGAAGCTTAGGAGTTGTAAGCCAGTCCTTGAATACCCGAGTTAAAACATAAAACATAGTTGGAAGTCCAGACATCCAGTCCAATGTCTGGCTTAATCCAAATTATAGCTTCCTTGACAGATGATCATCTGCCTCTTGGTAGAAAATACCCAGTAGAAGTGAATCCATTGTCTGTCTGTGTAATTGATTATAGTTTACTGCTTTTACAATTAGAATTTTTTTTCAATCAGAATGTTCCCTTTTGTAACCTACACCCATTACTCTGTTACTCATACTGATGTTATATGATTTTGGATAAACGAAAAATGAAATTGTGTCGTGACCCAAAGTCTGCTCTTCTCAAGAACAAACATTTCCAGTTTCTTCAATCTCACTTCATAGGACTTCTCTGAATCTGTCCATTTATTTGAAACTTTCTTAAAATGCTTTGCTATATAGACTAATACTGAAAGGGAGATCTGCCCAACACAGAATAAAGTGGATCTATTATGTTCAGTGATTTGTAAGACTATATTTTTGTTGCTGTAGTCAAAATGTGCATAGATTTTAATAATAATAATGTGCATTGATATTAATAATAATAATAATAATAATAATAACGATGATGATGATAATGGACTGATTATTAACTATGGACTGATCAACATCAGAAGGGGCATCTTCCAGGAGGACTCTTTGTCCCCATTGCTATTCATCATCGCTATAATCCCGCTGTCACTCATCCTACAGAAAACAAACCTAGGCTACCAAACTGCTAGGAATTCACCAAAAATTTCACATCTACTGTATATGGATGACCTGAAATTATACGGAAAATCAGAAACTGAGATACAGTCACTAACCAACACTGTGCGAATCTTCAGCAATGACATGAGCATGGAGTTTGGCCTGGATAAATGTACCACAGTGGCACTGAAAAAGGGGGAAATCACTGAAAGTGAGGGCATTGAAATGCCTAATACTCAAACAATCAAGTGCCACCAGCCAGAAGCCTACAGATACTTGGGAATCTTGCAACTGGATAATATCAAGCATGATCATGTGAAAACTGTGATCAGCAAAGAGTACATCCAGAGGACCAGAAAAATATTTGAAGAGCAAACTGAATGGTGGCAACACTATCAAGGCTATAAATACTTGATCTGTGCATGCGTCGCCCTAGATAGACGCACCGAGAGAAGGCTCCCTCATGTGAAGAAGGAAAAGTAAAAGTTAACCCCTGACAACCCTCTCTAGCTTGGTGAAAGTGGATTGAGAGGAAGCGAATTGAACAAAGCTGTTGAAAACCTTATGAGAAGGAGTTAAAAGTTGAAGCAAGCAATAGTTTTTAACGTGTGTAAGTGAAGAAGCGAGAACAAAGGAAAGATGGCGTCTACTATGGAGTTGGAAGGAAAGATGGATTCGTTGCTTAAAGCATTTGCTGACATGGGACAGCTGCTCCAAGATATGAAGAAGGAATTATCGGTCGTTGGGGCTGGAATGGCAGACTTGAAAGAACAATCCAAAACACAAGATCAAAGAATTGGGAAACTGGAGGTGGGGAAGTCTCGCCAGGAACTCCGCATCATTAACTTGGAGGACAGACAACGTAGGTCTAATCTTCGTCTGAGGGGTTTTCCTAAAGACTTTGCGGAGAGCAAACATCTTATTCAAGAAATTCTTCAGTGGTTCAATGAAAACAAGGTTAAATGTGATCTACAAGAATTTGAAAGAGCCCATTGGGCTTTTGGATCCCGGAACCGAGGGGATTCAAAAGACATTATCGTAAGGTTTGCCTCAGAAAGGAGAGTGGCAGAAATATTCAAAGAGTTGAAGCAGATTTTAAACTTACGTTACAAAGCTATTCCAATACGCGTTTTAAAAGATCTGTCTGCTGAGACCCTCAGGATGAGAAACCAGATGAGAGAAGTGACCTCCCAACTTTATGAAAATGGAATTAAATTTTCATGGCGTTATCCAGCTACAATATTTGTTTTTAAAGATTCCAAGGCTTTCCAGGCGAGATCGTTGGAAGAGGGAAGAAAGTTACTTCATCAGTTGGGGTTAAATCCGGATGGTGAGTCCCAGGCACAGACGTCGAAAAGCTGGCCAGAAGCAGCAGAGAGTGAGCTGTTTATGCTCCAACCGATCCGGGTAGCAGAACAAAGCAGGGCGGAGAAGATCGCAGCACTCCAGAAGGAACTGGACTCTCTCCAAGAGAAAGAGAAAGAGAAGAGGGACGAGCCAAGGGTCACCCGCCAGAAGAAAAAATAATAAACTGAACTGAGCTGACTTGCTAATATGGTATTATGATTTTCAACTAATTAATCTTTTTTTGTGTGTATTTTTTTCTTGGTTTTCTTCGCTAACTAATAAAGGGAGAGGAGGGAAGGAGGGGGAATCTTTTGATACGTTGCAAAATGGGGAGGAAGGGGGGAGCTTTCTGGTGGAACGCAGATCCAGGAGTGCCTCTCGATAACGAAAGTTTTTTTCGTTGCCTCCCCCTGGGGGGGGTTTGGGGGAAGGCACTAGGGTGGGGATTCATGGTAACTAAAAAACATTTTTCCGGTAGGCTCTGTTTTGCAGGAGGGGGAAATGTATTTAAAATTATGTAAATGGGTGATATAGGGTTATTATCGTTGAATGTAAATGGTCTTTCATAACAGAAAAAGCGTTTTAGAATCATGAAGTTAGCTAGGGACAGTAAAGTTGATATTTTACTTTTATCAGAAACTCATAAAGGAAGGGAAAAAACAGATAGATTAGTTACAAATAGTGAGTGGCAGAAAGTTTATGAGTCGAGAGGGACAACCAGTTCAAGAGGAGTCGCCATCTTGTTTAATCGAAGGGTTTATTTTCAATTAATTAATATTAAAAGGGACAAAGATGGCAGAATGTTATTTATTAAGGGGAAAATAAAAAATAAGTTAGTAACCTTAGCGGTAATTTATGCTCCTAATGTAAATGCAAAACAATTTATAATAAATGTAAAACGGAAACTAGACAATTTTGCGGAAGGTATAGTGATTTTAGCAGGCGATTTCAACTTGGAATTAACAGCAGGGAGGGGGGAAAAGAAAAAGTTACACTTAAATAAAATCAATATGACGGATTTACATGGAGACATTGTAAACAGAGATACCTTTTATTCTGCAAGACACAATAAATTTAGTTGTATTGATTATATGTTAATTAATAAGACAGATGAGGCAAAGCTTAAGAAAGTGGAAGTGAAAAGTATCTGGTTATCAGATCACGCACCTCTCCTGGCAGTGATTGAGATAGAGACCTGTAGGAAACAATGGATATGGAGATACAACCCTCTGGTTTCAGCTAATGAGGAGAATAGAATTAAATTACAAAGGGAACTGAATGGATTCTTTTGTACTAATGCAACAGGTGAGATTAAACAAACAATAGTCTGGGATACACATAAGGCTTTTATGAGGGGTAATTGCATTAGTACTGAAGCTTTTATTAGGAAATCCTGGGAAGCTGAGAGGAAAAATTTATTAAGAGAAATAGATTTAATCCAAGAAACTTTAAAAATTACAAGAAACAGAGAATGGAATTCATTATTATTACTTAAGAAAAAGAAATTACAATTACTTGACGAAGAAAGATGGAATAAAATGAAGATGATTATAAAACATAGAATTAGGGGATGGGGTAATAAATCAATGAAGCAAATGGTACATTATCTGAAAAAAAGAAAAGAGAAATCCCACATCTCTGCTTTAAAAGATAAGGAAGGCCTAATTAAACGTAGTAATCTAGAAATGGAAAAAATAATGAGAGATTTTTATGGGAATTTATACAAAAAAGAGTATGTTATTTCGCAAACTATAGAGGTTAAAAAGAAATTAAAGGAAGAGGATAGACAAATGCTAAAGGCAAAAATTACAAATGATGAGATATCTACAGTTATTAAAGGGTTGAAACCTGCTAAAGCCCCAGGGCCAGATGGTTTTACTGCTGAATATTATAAAATGTATATGAATGAACTATTACCGCATATGGAAAAATTGTTTAACAATGTAATGGAGACTTTTGAAACTCCACAGACGTGGAAAATGTCAGAAATTATAACGGTCCCAAAACCAGATCGTGATTTAACTGACCCAGGTTCTTATCACCCTATCAGCTTATTAAATCAGGATTATAAAATATTTATGAAAATATTGGCAAACAGGGTGGAAAATATCTTACCGAAAGTAATTGGAGAAGATCAATACGGATTTGTTAAAGGAAGGAAGATTTATGAACCAATAAGGAATGTGGTCAATGTTTTACACCATGCTACCAATACCAAAAGAAAACTAAGTATTCTAAAATTAGATGTCTATAAAGCTTTTGATAAAGTTAACCACGATTACCTATTTCAACTATGTAAAGATTTAAATATGGGAGATTCATTCTGTAGAATTATAGAAGCAATATATAAGGATAATATAGCTCAAATTAGAGTAAATGGTAACAGAACAGAAATGATTAAAATTCAGAATGGAACTAAGCAGGGTTGCCCACTATCCCCAATGTTATTTGCATTAGCAATTGAGACTTTAGCAAACAAAATTAGAAACGATAAGGAATGGAGAGGTTATCAAATAGGGAAATTTGAATTGAAATTAAATTTGTTTGCAGATGATGCTATAGTGATGTCCGAAACCCCAATAGAAATGATGAAAAGAATAATGATATTGCTCCAGGAATTTAAAGATCAATCTGGACTTAAGGTCAATATAGAGAAATCAGAGATAATATGTTTAAATACTGGCCCTAAAGAGCAAATCGAGATATAAAAAATATCAGGATTGAAATTAGGTTGCAAAAAAATGAAATATTTGGGAATTTGGTTGTTTAAGAATCCAATAAAAATAGTGACGGCTAATTATAATCTAATATGGAAAAAAATCCAGAAGCAGATAAAAAACTGGAAGGGTAAAAAGTTAGGAAGAATTGCTAAGATTAGGGCCCTCAAGATGATGATAATACCAAAAATGATGTATTTGTTTCAGGTTCTACCGGGTAGTTTTCCTGAGGCAAAACTAAGAGAATGGGATAACAAATTAAGTTATTGGATTGAAGGAGACAAAAAACCCAGAATAAGGAAGCATTGGCAGTTTGCACAAGAGAAAGAGGGAGGTTGGGGCAGCCCGTGCCTAGTATTATATAGAAATGTGTTTCAAATGGAAAGGTTAATGGAACTACAGTTATGGGGGGGAAAGAAATGGGTAGAGTTAGAAAAAGAAATCAATAATATAAACAATAAAGAATTATTATTTAAAAATTGGAGTAGAATAGAAACCAGTAAATTAAGTGATCCTTTTAAAGCATGTTTAGAAATATGGTATAAATGGCAGAGGAAAAGTGGAATAAGGGTATCCAGGCTATCAACGTTATATGTATTGAATATAGGGGATGATGTTAACTTAAGTAGAATCATTAAAGTATTAAATAGTAAAGGGATAACGAGAATTGAACAATTATATGAGAAAGATGGAAGAGTCAGCAGAACTCGATTGGAATGGTGGATTGGTAAACAGAAATGGTTGCAGATTAATGCAATAAGTACATATTTAAATAAAAGAGAGAATAAAGAAGCTTTCTTACGAGAAGAAAATTGCTTAGAAAAAATAATAAGAGAAAAGATAAATGAGAGCAAAGCACAAGCCGGCAACATATACAGAATGCTATTGCAGATGGAAGAGGAAGTAACAAAAACTTTGACAAGATGCTGGCAAGATGATTTACAAATAGATGAAAGGGAAATGAAAGAAATAATAGAAAATATATATAAGATTAAAAATACGAGAGTTAGAGAGATGAGAAGGAAAATTTTACATAAATGGTACTATACACCAGTACAAATTGCACACTTCCAGGGGAAAGAGAAGGGTAAATGTTGGCATGGGTGCCAGGAAAAGGGAATTTTTATGCATATGCTCTGGGAGTGTGCAGAAATTCAGAAATTTTGGAATGTAGTGCAGAACGAAATTAACAAAATGTTAAACATTAACTGGATAATCACAAAAGAAATAGCAATTTTAATTAAATATAGGGAACTAGGAGAATTTAAGGAAATCAAAGCCGCAGCATTGGAAAGTGCCCAAGCGGTGATGGTATTAGGTTGTAAAGATTCTACAAAATGGACATTACAAAATTGGTACTGGTACATGGTGGACCACATACATTTTGAAATCATGGAAATAAGATTAAATAATTTCGATGAGAACAAATTGGAGAAGTTGATGGTGCGATGGAATAAGATAAAAGATTATATGTTAAGTAGAATCTGTGATGTAAATATGAAAAATAAATTGCAATCACTCTTTTAGTAATACTTGATGCAAGATAGAGCCAAGGAATAACAGATAAATAATTAAATTTTCTTGAATCCTCTTGTATGGGTGGTGGGGGTGATGGGGGGGGGGGTGTTATTGTTAGGTGATGGGCACATGCACTGTGCACTGTTATATGTTTGTTCTATGTAAACTTTTAAAAATCAATAAAACTTTATTTTTTAAAAAAAGGCTATAAATACTTGGGGCCATACCTGTCATTAGATACACAGTGAACTGGACTGAAGCAAAGTTGGACAACTTGGACAGGAAAACCAGAACATTAATGACGATCCATCATGCACTACACCCCCGCAGTGACGTTGACAGGCTGTATTTACCAAGGAAAATAGGTGACAGAGGACTTTTGCAAGTGAAGCAGACAGTGGAAGAATAGAAGCATGCATTAGCTGACTATGTGAAGGAGAGCAAAGAGTCAGCATTGATGGAGGTCAACACTGGGAAGCTTCTCAAGGTGAAGCAAACTAAGGACCAGTACAGAAAAACTGTAACTCAATGTCGTATGGACAGTTGGCGGAACAAATCATTGCATGGCCAGTTCTTGGAGAAGCTTGAAGGCAAAGTGGATAAAGAAAAGACCTGGTCATGGCTTACAAGTGGAATATTCAAAAAGGAGACAGAAGGACTGATACTGGAGGTACAAGAACAGGCCATTAGAACAGATGCTGTCAAAGCCAGAATTGAAAAATCAACAGATGATCCAAAGTGCAGACTCTGTAAAGAAACAGATGACACAATCAATCACATACTCAGCTGCTGCAAAAAGATCGCACAGACTGACTACAAGCATAGACACGATGCTGTGGCACAGATGATCCATTGGAACTTGTGCCAGAACTACCATCTACCAGTGGCAAAGAACTGGTGGGATCATAAGCCCGACAAAGTGATTGAAAATGAGCAAGCAAAACTAATGTGGGACTTCCGACTTCAGACTGACCGAATTCTGAAGCATAACACACCAGACATCCTGATTGTGGAGAAAAAGAAAGCATGGATCATCGACATCGTAATCCCAGGAAACAGCAGAATTGAGGAGAAGCAGCTAGAGAAATTAGTGAAATACGAAGATCTAAAAATCGACTCTGGTATAAGCCAGTGAAAGTGGTCCCAGTGGTACTTGGCACGCTGGGCAAAGGATCTCAGCAGACATTTGAAAATCATCGGAATTGACAAAATCTCCATCTGTCAATTGCAAAAGGCCGCTTTACTGGGATTGGCAAACATAATTCGCCGCTATATCATTCAGTCCTAGGTGCTTGGGAAGCATCCGACTGGTGATGAAATACGAAATCCAGCACAGTGATCTCGTTTGCTGTGTTGTATTGACATAATAATAATAATAATAATAATAATAATAATAATAATAATAATAATAATAAAATTAGATTTGCATGCCGCCCCTCTCCGAAGACTTGGAGCGGCTCACAACAATAACAATACAATATAATACAAATCTAATATTAAAAAGAACAAGTTAAAACCCATTATTACTAAAAACAATCAATACTACACAATCACACCACACTCAAATGCTACAAGTCAGAAGGGGGGATTAGGGCCCCCCCTATGCTTGGTGACATAAATGGGTCTTCAACATCTTGCAGAAGGAAAGGAGGGTGGGGGCAGTTCAAATCTTGGGGGGGGGGGGTTGATTCATAGGGCCGCCAGACGACATTGTTTAGTTGACAGGACCCAGAGAAGGCAAACTATGTGAGACCTAATCGGCCGCTGGGATTCATGCAGCAGAAGACGGTCCCATAGGTATTCTTGTCCGATGCTATGAAGGGCCTTATAGGTCATTACCAACATTTTCAATTGTGTCCAAAAACGTAATCGGCAGCCAGTGCAAGCTGCGGAGTGTTGATGAAACATGGACGTATCTAGGAAGGCCCATGATTGCTCACGCAGCCGCATTCTGCACGATTTGAAGTTTCCAAACACTCTTCAGAGGTAGCCCCATGTTGCGGTAGTCGAACCTCGAGGTGATGAGGGCATGAGTAATGTTTTAGCAATGACGTACTACTAAATTATATTCACTTTGACACCAATCACTGTTCCAGAAATACTGTTATCAAACTAAATATTTTCCATTCCATACCATATCTGTGCATTCGACTTTTGCTTTTTAAGTGAAGAATTCTGCATTTGACCTCTGTTAAATTTCATACTATTATTCTCATCTCATTCCTCTAACATAGGATTGAATTTTATTTCTGTCTTCTAGGATCCAGTTTTATATCATTTTTAAATCTGAAAAGCATTCCCTTGTTCTCTCAATAAAAGTCATTAATAACATTTTAAAGGATAAATGGCTCAAGACTGAAGCATGTGGCCCCTTAATAGTGTTATAAAATTATTTCGTTTATCTTTTGAATGTCAACTATCTTACTATCCATGCTCTACCCATTCTGTAACAGAACAGAAATAAATTTAAAACAGTACTAAAAAATGCTGGTATCCCACCTTCCTCCCATAATTTTTTTCACCCTTCAGATGAACAAAAATTAGCAACTCAATTTTCTATTACTTTTGAATTTTTTTTTAAAAAAACTATATTCTAACAAGGTAAGCTATAAAATAGTTTTAGCATAGTAACAAGAAGGAAGAAAAAGGTGACTATTCCTGTACTTCACGCATACATTTATTTTATTGATTGATTGATTGATTGATTGATTGGATTTGTATGCCGCCCCTCTCCGGAGACTCGGGGCAGCTAACAGCAATAATAAGACAGCGTATAACAATAATCCAATACTAAAAACAATTAAAACCCATTATAATAAAAAACCAAACATACATACAGACACACCATGCATAAAATTGTAAAGGCCTAGGGGGAAAGGGAATCTCAATTCCCCCATGCCTGGCGGCAGAGGTGGGTTTTAAGTAGCTTACGAAAGGCAAGGAGGGTGGGGGCAATTCTAATCTCTGGGGGGAGTTGGTTCCAGAGGGCCGGGGCTGGCACAGAGAAGGCTCTTCCCCTGGGTCCCACCAAGCAGCATTGTTTAGTTGACGGGACCTGGAGGAGACCCACTCTGTGGGACCTAACTGGTCGCTGGGATTCGTGCAGCAGCCTCACCAATTTTATCACTGCAACTCAACTGCTACCATCACCACCATCATCCCGTATATTGGGGTTGGGTATGGGTCTGTCACTGAAATTGACAGATTTTAGTTTGGTTTGGAGTGGTCTTTAGTGTGTAATTAATAATGTGAAATAGCAAAGAAAATCACTCAGCGATCATTTAATCTAATTTGGTTTCCTCTAAATAAATATTTATATAAAAATATAGATCTGCAAACCTTATATTGAAATGCCAAATCATTCTACGAAGAAGGTTCTCACTATGGCGGAAATGGAACAATCCAATAATTCCCAATATTTTTCAATTGGAGGCTCATTTAAGACCTTACTATAGGTATTTTTTGTTCACAAAATGGCACCAATGGTAGTAGAGGAAAATGGGTATATTAAAAATATAGATGTACTTCCCATGAAGAACAAGATACAATTTCTCTGAAACATTCTTTCCAGCATCTCTTAAGACTTTCCCACCCAGTTTATCTTTGCCTTTTTTTTTCCTGAACAGGCAAGCATTCTTCCAAAAAACCCATTGGGTTTAAGCCAGAATTAATGATGCTACCACAATCTTTGGAAATATCTTCTATCCTGTATGAATTAGCAGTGAGTCTTGGCCTGCCACAATTTTCTGTGGATATTTTTTAAAGAAATGAAGAAAAGAATTAAATGATACCCCTGATAGAATTTACGGTAGTCACCTTGATCTGGATTATATAATTTTCAGTGTTTTCCCATCCTGCCTTATTTACACCCTAAATATTCATTGTTTTCAGTATTCATTCTTTAACAGTAATCCCATGAGACAATAACCTATTATCCTAAATATCACAATGATGCTTTCTTTAAAGAAATATTGCCAACCTATTTTATCTTAGGTAAATTTAAGAGATAGAATTATCAGGAGCAGAATAATAAGAATTTGTGATGCATATATCGGCCTGAATACTGTTATGGATAAAAGGAAAATAATTTTAATATGTAAGGATTGAAAATTTTTAGAGCTTGGTAGTTCCACTAAAATATGTGTTCACATAATTATACATAATTGAGTGTTGGGCCGATTCTGAATTTAAAAGGTACATTGTCTTGTCAAAATACCGTTCTTGTGAGTGATTGCTATAGTATTTCATATTTTATAAATGATAGGAATACAGGTAGTCCTTTGATTTACAATAATTCGTTTTTGAAGCTGCAACAGTATTGAAAAAAAGTGACTTATGACATCTTTTCACACTTATGACCATTGCAATATTGGTGGGGGGGGGACTCGTGATAAAAATTTGGAAATGGCATGATTTTTATGACAGTTGCCATGTCTTGTGGTCATGTGATCACCTTTTGCAACCTGCTGGTGAGCAAAGTCAATGCAGAAGCCACATTCGCTTAACAACCACTTTCTAACTTAGTAGTTACAATGATTCACATAACAACTATAGCAAACACAATGCCACTTAGACTTGTATACTTCACAGAGCTTTACAGCCCTCTCTAAGCAATTTACAGAGTCAGCATATTTTCCCCAACAATCTGGTTCTTCATTTTACCAACCTCAGAAGGATGGAAGGCTGAGTCAACCTTGAGCTAATGAGATTCAAACTGTCAAATTGCTGACAACCGGCTGGCAGCAGAAGTAGTTTGTAATACTGCATTGCAACCACTGTGCCACCATGGTTCTATGACAAGAGATGTAATAAAATGGGGCAAAAATCCTTAACAACTGTCTTGCTTAGCAACAGAATTTTTGGGGCTCAATTTTACTTGCAAGTCAAGGACTACTTCTAGTCAACCATCTTTTAGTTAGCAAATAGCAGTTTGCCTGCTTTAAATGTTCAATTTTAAAAATCTGAAAGTTCAGTTCTTAATTGTCTAAAAATTTTGGAAGCCATTTTAAATATTTAACCAAAAAAGTTTCATTCTTTTCTTGCTATATCTTCTTCCCTCACTCTTCCCTCCTTCCCTCCCTCCCTTCCTGCCATCACTTTTTTAAGATAATAATTTTTATCCCCTGGGGAAAGAGGGCATTGGGAAGAAAATCCAATTTAGGAAAGTTCAACCTTTCAGCATTGAGTGCCCAAGCTAGAATTTGCATGCATACCAGAGCGCCGGAAACCCAAAGCCCAGTTAGGCACATGCCAGCCAGCTGTTTTGAGTTTCCGGCACATACATACACACCAGCCAACTGGTCTTCAGGTGCATCTGAGCACCAGAAACCCAAAGACCAATTGGCTGGCACGTGTGTGCCTGTTTTTTGGTCCTTTTTTGGACCATTTTAGGACATTTTGGGGCCTTTTCAGGCTGTTTTTGGGCTGTTTCTGGCCCTGAAAGCAGGCCCTAAAACTGGCTGGTGCACAGGAAACCAGAAAAGCAGCTGGTGATGACACACGTGCTCACAGAGAGGGCTTTGTGGTATGTCTGGCATGCGTACAGTAGGTTTACCATCACAGAATTGAAGTGCTTACATGCCTACTTGCAGTCATTGGTCACAATGTACATCCTGATAAATAGCCTTTCATTATCCGACACTACATATCTACATTTCTTTTAATATGGAATTTTGAATATATTTGGTGTGCTCCTTTTCATAGTTCAGGGGATGTGGGGGTTCAGTGGCTAAAATGCTGAACTTTTCGATCAGAAAGTTCAGCAGTTCTGCAGTTTAAATCCCTAGGACCGGGTAATGGAATGACCTCCCATTACTTGCCTCAGTTTCTGCCAACCAAGCAGTCTGTAAAAATGCAAGTAGAAAAATAGCACCTGCCAGGTATCCACCGTTTCCACTGCGAGACCAACACCGAGGTAAAACTTGTCCCAGGGAAGCCAACAGACTGGAACTTAGTCCAAACAAACTCTTAATTCCTATCTTTTTGAACAGCCAGTCCTGCCAGATGGAACTGGACACTGGCTCCAGGTTTTCCATAATGCCTTGGCAGAAGCTAAAACTGTACATGCCAGACTTACTGCCTTCCCAGCTAATGCCTGTACCTGCAATTATCAAAGACTTCCAAGGGAACCCCATTTCTATCTTGGAGAAGGCAGTTGTACCTGTCACTTTCAAGGGCATTAATTGTAACCTGCCCCTGATCGTTGTCCAAGGGGCTAAGCACTCCCTCATGGGTTTGGATTGGATGGGCCCATTAGGATTGGCTGTGACTGGGCTACATCAACTGAGGGTGGAGGAACCCCCTAATTTTGTGTCTGAATTTCCCAATGTATTTGACAATTCCCTGGGTTCTTACAAAGGTCCTCCAATTTCCTTTTCCATAGATCCAGCTGTGTCCCCCCCCCATAAGATTGAAACCTCGAAGGGTCCCCTTTCCCTTATTGACAAAGCTGGATCACCAACTAGACAAACTGATTGCACAGGGAATCTTAGTGCCCATACAGCTCGCCCCCTGGGAAACCCCAATTGTAACCCCCATGAAACCAGATGGTTCTCTAAGGGTATGTGCTGATTACAAATCAACCATAAATAAGGCACTGCAGCACAACTCCTACCCTATCCCTATTGCACAGCAGCTTTTGCATTCTCTAGGAAATGGCAGGGGCTTTGCAAAGCTGGACCTCACCCAAGCTTACCAGCAACTGCCGGTCGATGAAGCCACTGCATTGGCACAGACAATTGTAACCCACCGAGGGACCTTTAAATGCACCCGCCTTCAATTTGGGATCAGTATAGCCCAGGGTTATTCCAAAGGTTAATGGAACGCTTGTTAACTGGTCTTAAAGGCACCATCCCTTACTTTGACAATATACTCATCTCAGCCGAGTCACAGACCCAATTGCATCAGCGAATCAGGACAGTCCTCATTAGAATGCAGGCCAAAGGTTTGAAATTAAGGGCAGATAAATGTGTGTGTGGGACAAATAGTGTAGAATTTTTGGGGTACAAAATTGACAGTGAAGGCATACACCCCACCTTAGAAAAAGTAAGGGCCATCAGAGAAGCCCCTGAGCCAAGAAATAAGGCAGAGCTTCAGGCATGTCTTAACTTCTACTCTGTTTTTTTTAAACCAAAGGATACCGCAGCTGAGCCATTGCACAGACTACTACACAAGGGAGCAGCCTGGAGATGGGGAAGCAGTGAACATGCAGCTTTCATGAAAATAAAAGACCTGCTAGTTTCTCATAGCGTGGTAGTTCAATACAATAACACCCTACCAATACGGCTTACATGTGATGCCTCCCATTATGGGGTAGGTGCAGTATTGGCCCACATCTTGCCCAATGGGGCTGAGGCTCCCATACCCTATTTCTCCAGAACCCTCTCTAACGCTGAGAGGAACTATAGCCAGCTTGACAGTGAGGCCCTGGCCTTACATTTTTGGGAGAGAATTCGAACTGGTGACTGACCACAAACCACTACTAGGCTTACTAGCCAACAACAAACCGACCCCACCGTTCAAGTCACCAAGGATGACCAGGTGGGCTATTTTTTTAGCTGCTTATCAGTACACACTACAACACAAGGCAGGGTCTCAGATAAACCATGATGATGCCCTGAGTCATTGCCCCATAGCGCAACCAGTCGAAGACCCTGCACCAGCCCATTGTCACGGCCAAAGTCATAGCCACTGAAACCAGGAGAGACCCACTCTTATATACAGTCGTGCAATACATTCTCAGAGGGTGGTCAGGAAAGGGCCAGGACCCTCACCTTAGAGAATTCACAGCAAGAGTTAACCATCATGAGGGATTGTATCCTGTGGGGAGACCGGGTAGTAGTGCCCAAGTGTTTAAGGGGAAAGGTTATGAACATGCTGCATAAAGGACACCCTGGAATCGCTAGGATGAAGGCCCTAGCTAGAGGGCACCTATGGTGGCCTGGATTAGACAAAGACATTGATCAGTGGGTGGCCACCTGCCCCCCCTGCCAGGAGTCTAGGCCTTGCCCTCCTAAAACTAAGCCAACGGATTGGGAACCACCCAGGGGCCCCTAGTCACATGTCCATGTGGATTTTGCTGGTCCAGTAGATTCCCAGTCCTTCCTGGTAATAGTGGATGCTTATTCTAAATGGGTGGACATCATCCTCATGGGAAGTACAACCTCATGCGCCACTATCAAGGTTTTACATAGGCTCTTTGCTACCCATGGTTGCCCGGACATCTTGGTGTCAGACAATGGGCCTCAGTTCACCTCAAGACAAATGGAGCTGTTCCTTGCTCAATTAGGGGTCAGGCACGCCCTCATCTCATCCCATGCCCCTTGGGCTAACAGATTGGCAGAAAGGCTCGTAAGGGTGGCAAAGGAGGCTTTAAAGAGGTCTGAACCGGGGGAAATCCAAGAACGTTTGGATACTATCCTATTATCACAACGCATCACCCCCAATGCAATGACAAAGAAAAGCCCAGCAGAACTTCTGATGGGGAGAAAGTTAAGATCTCCCTTAGACAGATTGCACCCAGAATATGCTAACACCCAAGAAAAAACTCATAGGTCCTCTGAAAGATCACTGGAGTTGGGGCAAAACGTGTTTGCAAGGAACTTCGATGGGGGAGTTAACTGGGCTAAGGGAACAATCACAGAAAAACTAGCCCCTAAAACATACTCTGTAAAACTAGAAGATGGCAGGACTTGGAAGCGTCATAAAGATCACCTCCGACGGCGCTTAGAGTCCTCAGCCCTACGAGAACAACATCCTAGCAACTTATGTAAAAACACTCACTTTTCGCTCCCAACAGGGAGCACAGCCTGACAAGCCCGCTCACAGTCCCACTCAGAAAAGTTCAAAATAGCCTTGGACTTACCCGGTCTTCAATGGCGTTCCAGTGGCGGTCTTCAATGGCGTTCTCTTCCCCTGGTAGCTGGTGGCATGGCTGCAGTCTCGTCGGAAGGAGCTCCACAGGCAGGGCATGGAGCTCTCAGTGGCAGCTTTGAGGAGCCGACCTCCTCTCAGCCTGATATCCAAGAGTTAAACGATCTGCGCAGGTCTGAGCGTGCAAGTCGTAGACTAAGCAGATTGGACGACTTTGTCACATGGTTAAAACTAACTGACCTTCTCCTGAACTAAGAGGGGAGGGATGTTAAATATTCATGAAGAAGGTTCCAGAATTCAGAATCTGCATGGAGCCTCCTAAGCCGTCCTGATTGGTTGCTTCATTTGGCGGGAGACTTGTTACCATGTCAGATAGAGATTGTTACATTATGAACCCTATAAATACAAAGCCGCGGCACTATCCGTAGAGCAATTTTAACCGTTTGCGTTAACCCTGTCAGCTCTAGCCGAATAAACAACTGCTAATTCTACCAGTTAACTCTCCGAGTATTTTTCAAGCACCACCCCCTAGAGTTGGAACATCTAACACGTATGTGTGAGGGTATCCGTTACCTTTTACCTTTCATAGTTGGAAGACTTGTCATGTGAATGAATCTAACTTTGGTAGTAAATCTGTTGGACACATATGGTTAACAGCCTCTGTCAGTTGATTAGAACTACTGGGCAGTCTTGCTTTGGAAGAGCACACGTATATCTTGGCAGATTGTGGGAAGATTGACCACGAATTCCAACCTCTCCACAACTAAATATTTTCTTTTTCAGACACGCTTTGGGCATTTCCCGACCAATATGCATAATAACGACTCTGCCTTGGATGAAGATGCTGATGATGAACTAGACCCAGAAAGCAAGTAAGTTCATTTGGGTGTGATTTGAGCTAAGGTTTATTGACAGAATTATACATCCAGGAGCAATTGGAAAAACCAGTTGAGAATTTTCAGGATAACTCTAAAGAACCAACGAAGCAAATATTGCAGAGTTGGTGGGAAACTTTGGATTACTGTAGGGTGCCACTCAGAGGCAAAGTAGACAGAAGAATCCTGAACAGTACCTTAAATTTTGGAGAAAACAGCACAAATAACAGAAAGGGAAACAACAGACTTAGTAGTGATACAGCTTGGTATGAAAATAAAGAAAATAAAATCATTTTCTTACAACCACAATTGGAAACAAAATTTCCATGGTTAAGCAAAGTGATAGTTTAGTGAGTTGTGCCTAATTTTATGACCTTTTTACCAGGATTGCTAAGCAAATTACCACAGTTACTAAGTAAGAAAGACCCTCAAAATGTCGCTATAGGGCATCAAGACAACTAGACACAAGAACAGTTTTTTCCCGAGCGCCATCATTTTGCTAAACAAATAATCCCTTCAACACTGTCAAACTATTTACTAAATTGGCACTACTTTTTTTCATCATTTCTATCTCCATCTCCTCCCCTCATATCCTGGACATAAACTGTTTCAGCTCCTACCCTCAAAACGTCGCTACAGAGCACTGCACACCAAGACAAGTAGACACAAGAATAGTTTTTTCCTGAACGCCATCACCTGCTAAACAAATAATTCCCTCAACACTGTCAAACTATTTACTAAGTCTGCACTACTATTACTACTAGTTTTTTCTCATCATTCCTATCATCCATTTCCTCCCACTTATGACTGTATGACTGCAACTTGTTGCATTCAGGGTTTTATATATACAGTGGTACCTCTACTTAAGAACTTAATTCGTTCTGTGACCAGGTTCGTAAGTAGAAATGTTCTTAAGTAGAAGCAATTTTTCCCATAGGAATCAATGTAAAAGCAAATAATGTGTGCAAACCCATTAGGAAAGAAATAAAAGCTTGGAATTTGGGTGGGGGGAGGAGGGGGAGGAAGAAGAGGAAGAGGAAAGTCACTGTCAAAGGAAGAAGGTGAGGTGAGGGGAATCAAAAAAATCCAAAACTTTAAGGCTTAAAAAGAAAAGAGGGACTCTGAGGTGGAGAGGAGGAGCATGCACCTCCAATACACCCGGCGTGAGGCTGCCTCCCATACACTCTATCTCCCATACACTGGCTGTTGCTGCTGCTACCTGATGCCCCTTCCTTCTGATGCCTCTTCCTTTGTATGCTGAAGGGCTCCCCTCTCCTCTCGCTTGCTCGCTTTGTAGCCGGCACTTTTCTTTCACTGTGGTGACTCCTCAGCTGCCCAGAGCTAAGGGAGCATTTATTTTCTCTGGGCACTGGCAGAGGTTTATTCCTTGTCCAAGTGTTCACTCTGGACTGCCAAAGCCTCCTTAACTGCCACCAAAAGGCTCCTCTGGCAGCCCAGATGGCCGGGATTAAAGGGGGAATGGCAGGAAACTGGTCAGGCCTTGGTGCCGCTCTCAAGACTAGGATAGATCTATTTCGGCCTTATTTTGTCCTCATCAGCTCACTGGGACTTGAATATGCAAACCTTTGCCTTGTAAGGCAGAGAATTAACCTCTAGGCTACAGTATCCAATCCCTTCAGCTCTGTACCAGGGAAGGGTTACATGTTATTTGTGTCGAATTACCCTGGTATATTGAAGGAATATCACAGCTCCCCCCCCCTCTCTTTTTTTTGCCTCTCAGCCCAACCCAGGGCCATTTCCAAGGCAGTTAATTTATTCATAGCCGACAACTATATTCTGTACATGTCACATGTTTTTGCTGAATTTAGGGAGACTAGGATATCTATCTATCTATCTATCTATCTATCTATCTATCTATCTATCTATCTATCTATCTATCTATCTATCTATCTATAACCCTGAATTCAATAATATGTTAAAAGAAGGCTTTCCACTGCATCTGTATACGATTTCCTGATTAGTGCTATTTCTGCTGTTCCTGCATGTCTGCACCAAGTATACTTAGATGCAATCCTATATACCAGCCTTAATCAGTTTAGCTCTCTCCAGATGTGCGGATTGAAATCCAGTTTCTCAGTTAGTGGTCATACTGCTTTGGGAATGAAGTCCACACATTTGAAAGGGTATCTAGATTGAAACATACAAATATATATTTTTACATTTGAATGTTGACTCAATGGAGTCAGAATATTGCTATCAAATTATAAATTATAAAGTAACAGCAGCAGTTCAAAAATAAACAAAGGCTACATACCTTTCAAATTTGGGCAACTTATTAAAATTAAAACTATCTTCGAAAATAATGTTCTTAAATTCGGAACAAATTACATTTCAGCTATCAAAAGCTTAGGAAATACTAATAAAAGATAGATCCTACCAAAATCAATCCCATCCACATGGATTTGAAAATCCTGTCAAACAGGACTTGCAAATGCAAGGTTTTGAAAGAGCTCATTCTTGAATTGTGTTTTTTAATGTAAGATTTTCACACACAGAAAAGCTTATACACTAAGGCATTGCCACAATGCATTACAGGTATGCAATATTTTTTTTTTAAAAAAAAATCTCCCTGCAGTTTTTCTTCTCAACCTGAGGACAAAAATGGGTATAATTTATCTCTCCCACTCCACCTTCTAGGTTACTGGAAAAGACAATTTCACAAGTAGCTATTTCTCACTGCTGCTGGCCAAAGCCAGAAAGCTAAATAATTATGGTTCTTTTGCCCCCGCCCCCATAACAAATACAAACACCATGAAGCTTACTTGCCAAAATAGATTTTTGTAATAACTGTCAACTTAAGCTTCACAAACATTTAGATTCTTTGTCATAAAATACCAGGGTAGTGAAAAGACTTTATATTTTTCCTTTAGATTGTCATCGGAAGACAGTGAGGAAACATCTTACTATTTGTATGACAGTGACGACTCTGGGGAATTAACCAAAACGTCTGTTCCTCCTGGAGAAATGGACCTGCTGGGAGAGATTTTGGATACACTGAGCACACATAGTTCCGATCAAGGGAAGCTCTCGGGGGCAAAAAGCTTGGACTTTTTTCGATCAATGGATGACATTGACTACAAGTCAAAGGTTAGTTGTTTTATCTTGTCTCTGTCTTAAATCTGAAATAACTTCTATGTAGCATTGGCTTTTATGGCCAGTATACCTTTCTGATTTTTTTGACCCATTCTGCTCTCTAACCCTTTATAAGCCACTTATTTTAGTACTTCGTTTTGGTATAGTCCAAGACAGCAATAAAATAATTAATTCCTCTGCCATTAAATCATGTAATTTGTAACCATTTATTCAATTTTTTCCTGTCAAATGCAACTAATTTCATGCACAGGATTTCATGCACAGATTTTCAAGTGTATATGCATGTTATATGTTATATCATGCAATCCATTCTAATAGTTTCTGCAAACATTTTTTATTTCTCAGCTGAAAAAAATTGTTTACAATATACATATATGCATTGTATATACATAGTATAGATACACACATATCCTGAACTAGCACTCTTCTATGTTTATGATAAGCGGTAATATTGAAAAATCGAGGTGGGCATGACACTTTCTGCTTTACTCTGCTTAAATTGTTAACTAATTGCTAAATATTCCATTTATTCTCACGAATGTTTTACTTTCATTATCCGTCCCTCTGATCACATTTAGCAACCAACTTTCAAATCCACATTTCATAGCAAAAAATCCTAATCCAAGTTTATTTAAATAATATTACTCACATTTGTACATTTCTGATGATCTGCTGAAGAACAGAAATTAGGCCTACATTTTCCTTGTCAAGCAAAAACAGGCTGCACTTTCCAAAATGTGTTCATTATCCTTCTTTCAATCAGACCAGCAGATGACATGGCTCCCCAAATCAACACAGGCTGTGGAAACTTTTGCATCTCATTTAGAAACCAAGGACAGAAGAATGGAGAGACACACATAGCAAGATGCTTGAAGTCCAGTGTGAAATTTCCACAGTCTGTGTTGATTTGGGGAGCCATGTCATCTATTGATGTTGGTCCATTGTGCTTCATTAAGTCCAGGGTCAACGTATCTGTCTAATGTGAGATTTTGGAGCACTTCATGCTTCTTTCTGCAGCCAAGCTATGGGGAGGCTGACTTCAATTTTCCAGCAGGACTTGGCATCTGCCCACACTGCCAAAAGCACCAAAACCTGGTTCAATGACCGTAGGATTACTGTGCTTGATTGGCCAGCAAACTCACCTCACCTGAACCCCATAGAGAATCTATGGGGCATTGCCCAAAGAAAGACCGAACAATGCAGAAAAGCTGAAGGCCGCTATTGAAGCATCCTGGTCTTCCATAACACCTCAGCAGTGCCATAGCTTCCATGCCACGCTGCATTGAGGCAGTAATTGCTGCGGAAGGGGCCCAAACCAAGTTGTGAACACATATGCATGCATATATGCATTTTCAGAAGTCCGATGTTGTTCTATGAACAATGCTTGTTTTATTCTAATTTTCTGAGATTGTGGATTTGGGGTTTTCATGATCTGTACCCCATAATCATCATAATTATGACAAATCACAGCTTGAACTATCTTGCCTTTTAATTTGCATTACTGAAATAAATGAACTTTTGCACGATATTCTAATTTTTCAAATATCACCTGTAGTCTTAGCCTTGCTTTCTATTGTCATAGTCATGCTACTTTTGTTTGCAGGTCTTTATATATTGTGACACACACAAACACACACACTGGTTCTTTTACTTCTACTCTGCTATCTCCAGTTATTGCAATCTACATTATCCAGACTTTTTTTCTTTCTTAATGATAATTATGGCAGGGGTGTTGTGTGGCAGATCCTTGTCTGTTTGAATTCTAATGTTCCAGAGCACTTTAGCTTCTCCATTTTCTATTATGTTTTTCATGCTTAATAGCCAAGCCTGAATTGTTCAGCATTGTTGACAGAGCAATCAATAACAAACAGTAGCGGTGTAAGGAGTCTCTTTGAAAGATTCCTTTCATGATAGTAACCTCTCCCAGTCTATTACCATTGAACAGCAATTGTCTCTTCCATTGTGCCATTGATATTTGCACAATGTTTCTGATGTTATTTCTAGGCATGTCTGTCTGTCAAACCTTCGAATTTCTGTACCTTCCACTTATTTATTTATTGGATTTGTTTAAGACTCGGGGCGGCTAACAACAGCAGTAAAACAGTATATAACAAAATCCAATACTAAAAACAAAAACCCATTATATAAAAACCAATCATACATACAAACATGCCATGCATAAAATTGTAAAGGCCTAGGGGGAAAGTGTATCTCAGTTCCCCTATGCCTGGCGGCAAAGGTGGGTTTTAAGCAGTTTACGAAAGGCAAGGAGGGTGGGGGAAATTCTAATCTCTGGGGGGAGTTGGTTCCAGAGGGTCGGGGCCGTCACAGAGAAGGCTCTTCCTCTCGATCCCACCAAGAGACATTGTTTGGTTGATGGGACCCGGAGAAGACCCACTCTGTGGGACCTAACTGGTCGCTGGGATTCGTGCGGCAGAAGGCGGTCCCTGAGGAAATCTGGTCCGGTGCCATGAAGGGCTTTATAGGTCATAACCAACACTTTGAATTGTGACCGAAAACTGATCGGCAACCAATGCAGACTGCGGAGTGTTGGAGTAACATGGGCATATTTGGGAAAGCCCATGATTGCTCTCGCAGCTGCATTCTGCACGATCTGAAGTTTCCGAACACTTTTCAAAGGTAGCCCCATATAGAGAGCGTTACAGTAGTCGAGCCTTGAAGTGATGAGGGCATGAGTGACTGTGAGTAGTGACTCCCTGTCCAAATATGGCAGGGAATTGAATACCTTCTTGTAATCTATCTAAACTGTTCAAATTGATCTTCCTTCTCTTAAAGTTTTTCAAAATCTTGTTAATTAGAAGCTGATCTTTTGTTCCTGCTTGAATAGTTTTCTTTCTGCTATATGTCAGCTTTGGAAGCCATATTAGCATAAGGAGCTTCCACGTTTCTCTAAGTTCTAATCCATGGGTGTTGAACTCGATTGCATCACATGGCGTATTGTGATTTTTTTTGCCTTTGATACCTGGGTAGGGCGTGGCCTGCATATGATGTATCCAGCCCATGGACCAGCAGTTTGACAGGGCTGATCTGATCAGACCAAAATACTGTGATTATAGATAAACAGAACATCTAAATTTTACAACATTGACTTAATTTCAGTTCTTTATGATGTAGAATAGGGGTGTCGAAATTGCGATGTCACATTGTTGTCATGTGACATGTTTATTTATTTGAATTTTTTTTAATGCCGCCCTTTTCTTTAGACTCATGTTAGCAATAGCACTTTTTTTAAACAGATCCAGCATATTGCCCCCATACTCGAGGTCCTTATTTTACCCACCTCAGAAGGATGGAAGGCTGAGTCAACCTTGAGCTGATGATGAGATCTGAACCACTGACCCGCAGATCTAGCAGCCTGCAATACTGCACTCTACCCACTGCGCCAGGTCGACTCCTATCATGACTTCCCCCCCCCCTTTTGTTAAAATGGAGGTATGGCCCATGAGTTTGACACTTCTGACCTAAAATATTTTTACATCCTGAAATGTAATTAGCTCAGCTTTAAAACTTTTGTGGGGATAGAAGTAGAAATCAAAATTTGGAAGATTGTTCTGTAAGGAAATAAATGTTACATAATTTATTCTTGATTCATTCAGCTGAATAAAAACAGGCAGATTAATTAAGATGTTTTAAAATTTAGTGTAATGTTTGTATGCTATTTTTTTCAGGTTAAAAATACTGTGAAATTGTTATTTAAAGATATCAAGGGGAAGAATTCTGATAGGCTGCACATTCTCTTTTTTATTTCAGAATAAATCCAACACTCCAAGTGAGAGCAATCTTGCTCTACTCTGTAGCGGTTGGACATCTGACCTGGCTACTTGGAATCAGCGACAAGATGACAGCATCCTCACTGAGAAGAAGCTTTCTCAATCACCCAGGAAACATGTTTCTTCTAGTGGTTATAGAGAATCTGTTTTTGCGCTAAATAAAGAAAAACCTAATCTTACCTCCAGTGCTGATGACTTGACCTCCCCTAATAATCATCTAAGATCTCCAGATTCAACCCAAGAAACTATGCAGGAACATTCTCTGCAAACTTTGCAAATGAAGAGTAAGTGGGATGAAACACTAAGCAGGACCTCTGCAGATGAGAAGTCACCAAGTTTGAGTCAAAATCCATCTTTCCTCGTTCCGTGGGAAAGGGAAACCCAAGATGGAAATGAAATTCTTGAAGAGGGTGGGCTTCTTCAAGAAGTGGTGTCATTATGTAAACTGTCTTCTGCATTCGGTCAAGGTTTAAACATTTCAGGGGACAGATTTTCCAACAGCAGTAGTAATGAAACGTAAGGAATATTTATTTATTTGAGAAGTTACTTGCGTGGTAAATGACTAAAGGAAAACAACTCAGGATATAATAAAGGAAATAAGAGATCTTCAGGTTTTTTAATATTTAGTTTTAGTTGGCCTTATTTTTGTGTTTTTATCCTTTTATTTTGAGTCTATCTCCTTTGAATATATTTGCTACACTTCAGTTCACAAGCTTGCATTTGGGATGGGGCTGTATAAGAGAACCAGTTTGGTTTCCTGGTTAAGGCACCAGACTAGAAACCAGTAGACTGAGCACTAGTCCCATCTTAGCTTTAAAAGCCAGCTGGGGGATTTGAGGTCAGTCATTCTCTTTCTCAGCCCAACCCACCTCACAAGGTTGTTATTGTGGAGCAATAAGAGGAGAAAGGAGTATTAAGTATGTTATTGAGTTATTTATAAAGACGGGATAAAAAAAAATCTTAAAAAATGTGTTTACAAAACATGTTTAGCATGCAGTCAGTTACAACTTCATCCTGGACATTTCCAGTTGTATTTCCAGCTGCCATGCATAAAAAGTCACTGCAAGTCTGTATATGCAATACTGAGTTCAGATAACATGCATTATTAACTAAAGCATTCTAGAATCATGGTACTAGCTTGATTTCACATTTAAGCCACAGCTGGTCTGTGTCATGAAACAGTTTTTAATCATTTCCTTTCCCTATATGCAAAAAGAAATGTATCAGACACATTTATCCTTCTATAACAGAAACCAAGAAATGTAGCATAACTATTCTGGAACTTCATACGGGATCTGAAGGCCTTAAACTGAGAAGAGCAGATTTAAATACCTTAAAGGCTGAACTATAAATACTTGCAAAAAATACCATCATTATTTCATGGCTGCAAATGTGCTTGAGTAAAAAGAAATGCAGACCATTTACCAAACAATGGAACTCTTAAGTTTACAAATGAACACCAGTATAATATTATTTATGCAGTGATTTTAGTAAACTTGTGAGAACTTTGTTAAATGTGCTGACATTGTCAAGTACTACCTATCAGTTTGTGCCACTTGAAATAACACCAAGTGATAATGATGCTTGGGATTTATTATAAGACATATGGCTTTTAATTTTTAGCAGACAATGCCTGTCTTCCAGATTCTGAAAAAATGGTACTTTATACACACACACACACACACACACACACGTGTGTGTGTGTGTGTGTGTGTGTTTACATATTTTTGCTGATAAGTGAAAAGGAAGGGATGGTTAAATGCAGCAAAAAGTTTACAACTGCTTTTAGAACTTATTCACTGAATATCTTCTACATTTTAGTTTTCCTGAAATACATATTTTGACCACAGTGGAATTTTAACGGAATGAACCTTTGAAAGATGTAATATTTTGGAGAAGGGGCAGGGTCAATCAATCATCTGATATACATATATCAATCATCTGGTATACATATATCAATGTTTAAAAGCTCCTTCAAATTTTTCATTAGATCAAATATTTTGAAAATTGTCAGAAGTGGTTTCTAGATATATGTATAAAACAGCTGACAGTCTTTTAGAATAGCGGTCCCCAATCTTTCCAGCTTGGCAGTCCAGTGGTGGGAGAGAGGAAGTGGTTCTGTGTGAGAGGCAGGCATACATGCAGATGCACACAGTTCCATTTGCACAAGCTCACACAAATTGAGTTTTTCACATATGACCACCATTCATGCAAATGGAGCTTCGTCCATGTGCGTGAGCCCACCATTCACACAAATGGAGTTGTACTTGGGCCACTGCCTGGGAGTTGGGGACCTCTGTTATAGAAAGATCAATTGAATGTAGAAACAGTTCTTTTTCCCCCCAGCACCTATTTTCTGGAATGCAAGGTTTTTTTCTCCATTGTACTGTACCATTTATTCGTTCTCCAAGTCCAAAGGTTTGTTCCAAAATATGTCTCATATACAAGTTTCATTTTAAAAAAAGAAGAAAAACTATGCATATGCAAACTTTCCACAGCAATTATAAAGTTCTGGTTTTTTTTTTTTTAAAGGTTAAATCCTGCATGGATATCTTTGTGAATCTTACACAACAACTTTATGTGGAGGTGGGGGAAGAGCGAAAAAGTTCACAGGTTTTCAGTGACTTTCATGGTTAGTGAATGTGACTTGGGATTCCATCTATATGGAGTTCTGTATTGATGAGTCTTCTTAATGAACTTTTTGAAATGTAACTTTCTTTGGTCCTTGAATTTAACTCCTATGCCAGATTTTATTATAGTTGTCATTTTTTCCAATGGTAACAATTGTGCCTTACAAATGTGTGCTGCGATACTTGCCAACTCTTTTTATTATTAACAAAAGGACAAAATACTTCCAAAGGATCAGAATAGCAGTTTCTAAAACTTTCAGCTAGCAGCTACTCTGTTTGCCATCAGTTATTGTCTAAAAATTCTCTGTATAGGCCACATAAGTAATTTTTCTATAGTGACAAAAATATTAACTTCCCATATATGGCTGATTTTACCTATTTCATATTCACTGTTTTGGGGAAATTTAAATTTCTGTTTTTAATATGGTGAGGTTTTTTTAAAAAAAATATTTTAAAAATATTTCTCAGGAATCCCAGCAATTATTTCTATTGATCATGTGATTCTTTCTGTAAAATATTGGATTATTTACTGACATTTAGCTTATTTATTCAATACAATTAGTCTGTCTAGAACAGTGATAGTGGACCTCTGGCACAGGTGCCACAGATGGCATACGGAGCCATATCTGCTGACATGTGAGCCGTTGCCCTAACCTAGCTCCAACATGTGTGCTGGTCAGCTGATTTTTGGCTCACAGAGGCTCTGGGAGGGTGTTTTTTGGCTTCCAGAGAGCTTCCAGGGAGATGTGAGAGGGCATTTTTACCCTCCCCCGGCTCCAGGGAAGCCTTTGGAGCCTGGGAAGGGTGAAACACGAGCCTACTAGACCAACCAGAAGTTGGGAAACAGTCCATTTCCGGCCTCCGGGGGGCAGAGGAAGCTGTTTTCACCCTCTCCAGGCATTGAATTATGGGTGTGGGCACCCATAGCAATAGCACACGTGCACGCTCTTTCAGTACCCAAGGAAAAAAAGGTTCACCATCACTGGTCTAGAAAATGGACAGCCTAGTATTGTCTTGGACTTCAGCTTCCATCAGACCACCAGCATGGCTAGTGGGAAAGACAAAGGATGTTTGTAGTTCATAACATCTGGAGGGCAATAGTTGGCTTTTTCATATTTAGAACAAATAATGTATTGTTCAGTCAGGTAATTAGTTGGCTATTCAAATGTACTTTTAATAGGTGATATAAAATCACTGTTAGTTGCTTTATACCCACCATGGATTTTATCAGATATGCAAAAGGGAAATCTGTTTAGATGATTATCCTATCCCCAAATCAAAAGTCCTAAGCAGCATATAGAATAATTGCACCAACGGTTTTCCTTAACTAATGTCTTTTTCCAAGAATAGAAAAGATTATTTTGAAAAATCAACTACTTTAGTTCAGAGTTCGTTATGCATCTAATGGATGAGAGATTGCTTTGCTATCACTTTCCAAACTCTCAGATACATGTCCTATGCCCTGATCGGCTTTTGCTCTATGGCAGAAATTAAAATGGCTTAAACTGGAAAAATATTTGTTCAGGTACCTCTATGCACAGAGAATTACATGGAGTAATGTGTTGTAATGAGACCCACTTTGATGAATAGTAGAATAGTGAAAAAGGGAAGTATTTTTTTTTTCAAACTGACTTTTTAAATATTTCCCTAACATTTCAAAAAGTGATATTACCACTTTTTGATTGCTGTGAGTTAGATTATCAAAAACTGTCAGTACTATCTAACTTTGCTCTCAGAGATGTCAACAGTGATTTTCCAATTGATTGAATAGACGGCTTGCACTGATGAGCACCTTTGAAAATGTTAATTTTCATAGCTAGACTAGATAAATCCATCAAAAGATCCATTAACATTGTTTTAGCAGTGCTTAAATTATTATAGTTAAGTTGCATTAGATAAATTATATAAACAAAACAAATATCTCCTTTTAGTCATCCTTTCCATAGTTTACTAGGCTGTATTGAGCAGGGAATGAAAAATATTAATGTTAGTTGCCAGTTGGGTGAAAAGTGTGTGTTGATTTGTGTAATCTCTTTCTAATATTAGTATTCATTTCATAACTGGCTTCCACTCAGGCATCTACTTAGTTAAAGAATTAGAACAGTATGTCATTGGCAGCTTGTCAGCATCATTTCAGGGAGCCCAGCTGCCAATCCTTGGTATAATTCAAGGAGAAAAAAGAATAAGATGTGTGACTGTCCTCCTAATTTGTTACTATAGAAAATATAAGGACTACAGCATACAACCAGGGGTGGGTTCCACTTACCTTCGCCACTGGTGCGCATCGCAATGTTTTGTATGCATGCGCTTGCTCAGCTTGCATGCACGTGTGTCCCCTCGGTCAGTTTCACTTCTCTGCATGCTCAACAGTATATTCATCCTGAAACACAGCTGAGGAGCTGCTTAGCTGTGTTTTGGGTGAAGAAATAAAGGTCAGTATTAACCCAGGGGTAGAAGAGAAGGCTTTTTTTCCCCAGCAGAGAACTAGCAGAAGCCATCCAAACACAGGAAAATTCGCTGAAAATTCAGAAAAAAAGATGGCAGGATGCACAAACCGGTGCCAACAGAATCGGATCCACGATGCCAATCTTAGGTCAGCAGTGGGTCGCTAACAGTTCGGGTGATCTGGTCGGAACTGGGAGGAACCCACCCCTGAATTGCCTCACGATGGCTGGGGATGGACAGAGTCCTATTCCCATATGTCTGGAGGACATACCTTGAGAAGAACTAGATCAGGCTTTAATTCAAAAGACATTGGCTGGCTTTGATAGGTGTACTGTTCATTTTATCAAAGAAAAAAATAACAATTTTAAAGCTCTTTTAAAAGAATACATCGCTCCTTAAATTCGCCCCTGCAGGAAGGTAAATAATCTTAGATATCTTGTTTTAGCACTTTTTCCTCTTCATTTTAATATAGTTTGATGTTACTAGGAGCCATTTCTTTTCCTCCCCCAAGCGAACAAACGCTAAAGTTTTTACATAAACTTAAAAAGATAGCTGCCCGTGAAAGAAAATTCCAGTGGTGCTTCCTTCTATCCAAGATCTCATAACTCTTTCAATCTGGGAATAAGAGTTAAGTTGTGTAGTTATTCCCTCTTTCCCATTATTTCAAGTTGCTTCATGCAAGACTTCATCTTGCTGGATTGTGTTTCCAAGGACTGAATATGTCTGGTGCAATCCTCAACCACACTCTGTGTTTGTCATAGATATTCTGTCCTCCCTTTACCTTATAGCAGCGTTGCTTCTGTGTAAGGGATCCAACTAAGTAAACGTGCTTAAGTGCCTCTTTTATGTTCAATATCATAAAATTTCTGAGCAATAGACCCAAAAGTTCTTTTTCAAAAGGTAACTGGGCTTTGTTTTGGGAAATGTTTTCCCAAAGTTTTGGGGAAATCAAAGTACAGTTGAATTTTGAAAAAGCACCTTTGGAATAACCATGACCTGGATGACTGAGAATCCATAAATATTGAGCAATAGGAATTAAAAATATCCAAAACAATCCTTGTTTTTCTCAAGGATCCGAAATAATGTTTCAGGAAAAATATTTTAATGTTAAGTATTTGCTACTTACTGACATTGGGGCAGGCTTAGTAAAAATATGGGTCCTGCTATTAACTGCACCATATGTAGCAAGGCATGAATATAGAATCAGTATTAATGGGAAGGGAGAGGAGACAGAAGTTAATAATAAACTTTCAAACTGAAATACTGATCCTTTTTAAATGGCTTCTCTCAGCTCTGCCTTCGTCCCATTTCAGATATAAGTAAAGGATCAACTAGGATATGGGAAAGTGCTGGATTAAAGAAAAGTGTTGAATTTTGTGCAATATTTTTCCTTATATTTGTGTGTATGCATGTATGTGTTTTGATAATTAGAAGCATCCGTTGCTTTCTCAGTAGGTCTTTGAGATTGCTTTTCACTCTTGTATATTTCTAGTTTTTGTTTCAAAATTGTGTGTAACATCTCATTACAGTTGTATAGTAAAAAGACGTACAGTACATTGTCAGTGGGCAAATAGCTTTTAGTCGATTGAAATTGAATAGGGACATCCTATTGTGTTATACAGTAATACGAATCTAAAATTTTGCTAGTTATTTAGTAGACCTCAGACACTTATAGCTAGTAATGCCTGTATTGCCCACATTACATTATAAATGCACAACAGAGTGAGATTTCTGTTAATTTACTTGTAATTGCTGATCCTGTCTGTCCCACTGTTCCTTCACCATGCAAATAAATAGCTGCTTCTTACAATTGATACCAGATGGCAATGAATGGTCAATATGTATAATTTTTATGATCCAGGTTGTGATAAAAAATTGTTTGTTTCAATACATGTTGCCCTTACATTTGGATTGTTTATTTGGTTAACTTTTTGTATATTTTCTTCCCATGGATAAACAGTGATCAAGAACTACTTTGAATTACTTGAGTTAATTGAAGCACTGTGTAATCTAGTCCTGATTGCAAGTAGCAGATAAGCACTGTGATGAATTTAATGTTACATACCGCATTTCCTGTATTGCAATAGTTGTGATTCAAGAGTGTACTTTATTTATGTTACACTGTGTACATAATTTCATTAATGCAACACAATTATATATTTATGACCATTTGTCTTGAAGAAGAGAATACAGAAAAAAAATTATCCGAATAGAGCAAATCGTTCAATGCCTGGGTTAAAAAAAAATCAGAGTTGCAGAAATCCTTTTAAAAATTCTGTTATGAATGTCACAAACTAAGTAACAAAATCCAGGATGATTTGCCCCAGAATGTGTTTCTCCTTCTCTTCTACAAATATAGGACTGATTGAAAAGGGACTAGAATTGTATTATTCATGAAACCAGTATATGTTGCACCAGTTATATATAGAGAAATAAAAATATTGCTAAAAGAAAATGAAGAATAGTGTAGCCAATCACAAAAAGGGATAGATTTTTTTTTTACTGCAAGTTTTGGGGGAAAAGGAGAAATTCAACATGTCCAATATCTTCTAAAAAGTCCCCTTTGATGCATATATATATGCCAAACAATAAGCCTCTAGCTAATTTATTTGCATCAATGCCTTTGGGTCCACAAACTTCCTAGTGCAATACAGGGAGCATTCTGGGAGGCCAATGACATTCTTGTAAATGAATGTTTTGTCATGTGCTATGCCCACTACTTTATGAATAGGAATCTTTTTTGAAAAATTCTTCACTTGCTGTCCAAAAATGTCTCTTGCCAATGGTATTGTCTCTGCAGGATGGATAGGAATCAGGCCTCCTGGCTTTTAAAAGGGAAAAAGATGAAGAAAGAGACATGGTTTGAATTTAGCAGACAGGTTGTGCATTGAAGAACTTAAATCTCAATCCAAGAAAGGTTTGAAAGGATTCCTGCCTCAAATCCCGGAGAGCTATTTCCTATCAGTGTAAACAAAACTGAAACTATAATAGATCAACAATTTGATTGCTTTCAAATGGACAAAATTACTAGATAAAAATCAGCTGCATTATAAATTGGTGTTAGGAATGGATCCTGACTCTGAAACAATATAAAAATGCTGCTCTTGGAGTATAAAAACTGGATTTTTTTTTTCATTAGTAGCACCTCTGTATGCACTTTAAGTTGACCCTTTGGGCTAATGTTAATACAAAGTATTTGATGGACTTCACATTGCCATAAAGTGCCCCACTTGTGTAATATAAAACAAATAAAAAAATAGCAAATGTCAACAGTGATTAAATATAGTTGTTTTCTTTCATTTTGCTTGGAACTCTAGACGCAAAGTCAACAGTCTTGAAAACAGGGACATTGTTCTGTGATATTTAATGTATTTCTCAATATATAGAAATTAAAATGAGGAACTTGCAGTTGTGCACATTTTACTAATCATATCAAGTTGAAGAACAGAATATTTATCAAAATGCCTTGACTCTGGAACTTCCTTACAGAATAGTAAGGACTAATACACAGTTTTCTATTTACAGTTGAGGAATAAGAAAAAGGGTTTCTAGCAAATCATTTCTCTACAATGAAAACTTTTCAGTACTCTCACTTGTCTGAATAGCCAACTCCTGTGTGTCCCTGAATCTTTAAAGATTTTTGCGATGTGTGTTAAGGAACATGAGATTATGAAATGTTGAAAGCTAACTCCATCACTTTCGGTCTTGTCAACGGGAAAATGTCATGTCTGTGGATATAGCCTAGTTTAAGCAAGATGGCAACACATCCAGAAGACATAATTTATACAAATGGAATTTGACATGAAGTGGGCATGGCATACAATCTGCCCGGCACAGAATTCAAACAATACCTATTGACTGGAAACAAATGACAGGAGCAGCTAGCTGCCCAACTCGAGGCTCGACTACTGTAATGCTCTCTACATGGGGCTACCTTTGAAAAGTGTTCGGAAACTTCAGATTGTGCAGAATGCAGCTGCGAGAGCTATCATGGGCTTTCCTAAATTTGCCCATGTCACACCAACACTCCGCAGTCTGCATTGGTTGCCGATCAGTTTCCGGTCACAATTCAAAGTGTTGGTTATGACCTATAAAGCCCTTCATGGCACCGGACCAGAATATCTCCGGGACCGCCTTCTGCCGCACGAATCCCAGTGACCAGTTAGGTCCCACAGAGTTGGCCTTCTCCGGGTCCCGTCAACTAAACAATGTCGTTTGGTGGGACCCAGGGGAAGAGCCTTCTCTGTGGCGGCCCCGACCCTTTGGAATCAACTCCCCCCAGATATCAGAGTTGCCCCCACCCTCCTAGCCTTTCGTAAGCTCCTTAAAACCCACCTCTGTCGTCAGGCATGGGGGAATTGACATGTTCCTTCCCCCTAGGCTTATAAAATTTATGTATGGTATGCTAGTGTGTATGATTGGTTTTTAACTTGTGGTGTTTTAAAATTAATTTAAATATTGGATTTGTTTACATTGTATGGCGATTGCTGTGAGCCGCCCCGAGTCTGCGGAGAGGGGCGGCATACAAATCTGATTAATAAAATAAATAAAATAAATAAGAAGTCCCATCCAAGCTGCCAAATCCAGGTTAGCAGTTCTGATATTGGACAATCTGAGAAAAGCATAAATCATGTCCATTTAATCATAGTTCTAGTCTGACAGTTACAATGGGAAGCATCCTCATCCCCAGCTTTTATCCTGTGTATGCATGTGTGCAGATAAGAAAGATGGAAATGTATAAATACTACAAGGATAGAAATGGCTTTCAAGTTCCTCTTGCCAAGATCAGAGATGTTGTCAACCTTGTGCAGTCCTTTCCTCCACTACATGTACTCTATATTTTTATTGAAGTATACTGCTAAAACATGTCTTTTTAAACAATCTGTTGTGATTCTAAAAATTTGACTGCATAGAAATATTCACAAAGGAACCAAGAGATCAAATATATAATAAAAGGCTTATTAGAGTCTGTCAAATACCAGAATCTTTCTCTAGTCAAGCAAAGTTTTTAGAGCTGCACCTAAAAAATAGTAACTTTCGGTCAACTCCCTTCTCCGATTCATTGCTTCTGTATTAATGAGCATTAATTATCTTTGTAAAATGGGAATAAAATACATGTAAAACCCAGCACAATGCAACCTAAGAATTTCAGCACTTTCAGCTTGGTTGTACAGTGTTCCCTCGATTTTCGCGGGTTCAATCTTCGCGAATAGCCTATACCACGGTTTTTCAAAAAATATTAATTTAAAAATACTTTGTGGGTTTTTTCCCTATACCACGGTTTTCCCCACCCGATGATGTCATATGTCATCGCCAAACTAATAATTTTTGCAAATAAATAACCAAAAAAATAATTAGTGTTAATAAATAATTATGTTTATAAATATCAGGATCACTAAGTGTCTTATTCAATGGTGAGTACCAGTAATAATGGCGAGTAAATGGTTGTTAAGGGAATGGGAAATGGCAATTTAGGGGTTTAAAGTGTTAAGGGAAGGCTTGTGATACTGTTCATAGCCAAAAATGGTGTATTTACTTCCGCATCTCTACTTCGCGGAAATTCAACTTTCGCGGGCAGTCTCGGAACGCATCCCCCGCGGAAATCGAGGGAACACTGTATTTCACATTTGACTCTCCCATTTGAAATTCTTTGGTGAAATGTGCCCACAGCAATTTTCATCAATCAAACAGTAGCACAAAGAATAGCAACAACAATAATAATTTAATAACAGCAACAGACCAATAGATTTATGCACCTATACTTTTAGAAATATACTGTAGTATTAAATGTTATGACTTTGAGGCAGTTCATTGACTTTGAATGTACGGTAATCCCAAGAAAATCCACATTCTGCTGTTGCCAGGGAAGGAAGAACTTTCCATTCTGGATTCCCTGTATTTTTGTCCTTGTGATGATCATAGCAGGGAAAATAACACCATCAGACCACGGAATTTGGATTGGAATTTGGATTGAATGTGACAACTAAAAATACCTCCACCCCTAAAATCTTCTCATGTATATAAAAACCATTGCAGTGCTTCCAGTTATGATGTGGATTTCCTGGTATGCAAGGAAAGCTGAGGGGAGACTGTGGTTTTTCATCATCTGATGGGGGACTGGAAGGAGGGGTGAGAGAAAAATTCCAGAAGCAGAGTCTTTAAAGCTTTAAATCCCCTGGGGCTGTTGGTTTTCTTACAAATTTTGTATGAAATCCACCAATAAGCAGAGATTCTGTGCCTTAAAAAAATACAGGCAGAAAATGCAGAAAATGACCTTGATGGAGATAGGTAGGAGCTGTTGCTTAGGCCAAAGGGCTGGAAGCATTTTTAAACCCATATTATTTGGAAGTGGCTCAACCAGATAGCTCCCTAATTCACTAAACTGTAAGAAACGGAAGAAGGTACAGTTGAATCAGACTTTCAACATTCTGTTGTTATAACCAATCTTAATAAAAGTAGTTTTAGATGCCTTTTAGATGCCTGAGGTATGCTACCTCAGCATACCTCAGTTACATCAGTGACCCCAGATGCTACCCCACTGACTCACCAGGAAGTTTCAACACAGCATGCAGCTGCTGAGGCATCAAACCACACCCACCCACCAGTATTTATAGAGGGAAGGCAGCTCAGGTCTCGCTGTGTTCGCCCTAGAACAAGGACAGAAGCACCAGCCTGAAGATGACGAGTGGGACCTCGTCGAAGCGTCGCCAGAAATCACTGAATCCTACACGGGAAGAAACCCAAATATGCCAAGACCGTCATATGTGTGTGTGTGTGTGTGTTTTCGTAGATTTTCATGGGTACAGGTATGAAGATCTTGCAAGTAGCCTGCAAGCTCCAACTACTCGGGATATCACCCCCAATCCACAAACATCAACTAATCAGCTTACATCAATTACATCAACGACCCCAGGTGTTACCCCACTGACTCACCAGGAAGTTTCAACACAACTTGCAGCTGCTGAGCCAGCACGCCACACCCACCCAGCAGTATTTATAGAGGGAAAGCAGCTCAGGTCTCGCTGTGTTCGCCCTAGAACAAGGACAGAAGCACCAGCCTGAAGATGACGAGTGGGACCTCGTCAAAACATTGCCAGAAATCACTGAATCCTACACGGGAAGAAACCCGAATATGCCAAGATATATATATATTGTTCAATGCAATGAATAACAGTTTCCATAAAATGAGGTGTGCCATCCAGCCCCTTTTATCATGAATGTTTTCCAGAATGAAATCTTGCATGCCAAAGAGAGCAGGAAAGTTTGGCTTTTTTAAAAAAAATCTCTTCCTTCCACAGGCACTCAATATGCAAAAGGCTATTCCCAGAAAGGCAAAGCTGAAAAGTCTCATACAAATCTCGAAGCTTCCTTTGATTCATAAGCAAGATTTCCGAGTTTAATGGCAGAAAGCCATACGGTCTGATAGGCTTCTACTGTGGTATCCAAAACAATCTTTTTGTTCTAGTTATTGATTGAGAAGATCATTATTAATTTCGGTTAGATCAGTCTTTCCAAGGGAGGAGGTTGCACCATGTCCCACATTTCAACTCGGGATCCCTCTTTCTCTTGGCGACTGGGGCTGTAAGTCCCTTGGGTGGCACGTTTATTGGCAGTTATGATGGAAATTATGATTACCAGAAGAAAGATCAGTAACAAGACCAAGGTCATTGAGCCAATGGTGGTGAATATATTGAAAGACAGATCAGCCGTCAGCTGGAAGAATGGAAAGAAGGAACAATATGATGCCGTTGAAGCAGAAAAATTACAAATACAATTTATCATGGAAATAATTGGCTTACATTCATAATTACATTTTAGGATACTTCTTCCCATAAGCTGAAAATCTAGGTGGTTATCTTTGTACATACAGCAAACTCTCAGTATATTTTCTGAGGAATGAATTTAAGAATAACAACAACAATATAGAAGATCCAGGTTAAATTTGTCTAATTTCCTGACAACTGTAGCTGTTGCTTGTTTTTTCATCATGTTATCTATGGTGCAGCCATAGGGTTGACTCCCCATTTTCTTCCAGCCAATCAATCAGTCAACAAAAATTCAAAGGTTACTACAAACAAAACTTTATAAATGCAGGAATTTCTCTAGTTCATTTTATTAGTACAGCTAAGCCCACATACAGTTCTATTAATAATAAATGACAGCCTGTTGTTTCCTACTGTTTATTTTTCTTTCTTCATAAAGTCAACAGCATGCAAGAATAATTAATTTATTATATGAATCCTTTTTTAAACTTAACACTGTCCTGAAGTTAAATTAAACCTTTGCAAAGACACTAACCACTTGTTATGAGTTGCAGCCTATGTCAAATATGGTAAACGATTATGGTTTCCGTAATGATATTGTGATTATGTAAGATTTATGTTAAAATTATTGTTATTATTAAATAAAGTTGATAATTTTAAAATAATTGCAATGCACATTTTACTATAAGCTTTTTAGAAAAACACGATTCAACCAGCATAGAAGCTTTTATAATAATAAAAAATAAATAGAAACAATACCAAATATTGTAATGTGAAATGTGAAAGTTGAATTATATTCAGCAGTACAATATTTCATACAATGTCAGGAAATGTTCATGGCATCACCACTAGCATCAGATATTTTCCAGGTGACATTAATTAGTTGTTGAGGGACACTTGAATTTGAAGAACTATGAAAGATATTAAGATATTTTCCCTATCTGTTTCAAGAAGCACAAATGTAACTAGAAGTACCATGGGAAAACAGACATGCTGGACAGCATCACCCTGGGAGCATTTTGATTGTCAATTCCGATTTTGTTTTGGTGCTTTTGATTTGGAATACTAGTGACAATTGAATTGTCAAAAACAGATTATATGCTTGGGGCATAGCTCCAAAAATATTTAAAAACAAAAGAACCCAGGAGGGTTTAAAAAAAAAGAGTAAACCAGACCAAAGCTTTCAAATGCCACTTTCTGAAGATTAAGAAATCAAATTTGACTATATCTGCAGAGTAGTATTTCTGACATTGACTCTTACAGATTGCTTTGAGCCAAATCGTTTGGGCTCAGCATCTGTAGGAAAGATAATAATCTAGTTTCTATTTTCCCATGATAACAGAATCACAGGGTCACATGACAGATACCAAATAAATTATTTTATTTATTTATTTATTCTATCAAATTTCTAGCCCGCCTTTCTCCAGGGGACTCAGGGCGGCTTACAAGATAAAAGTCAATACAAAAATTATAATCACAACCATAAAACCCAAAATCCTAAAAGCCCTATATTAAGATATTTATTGTAAATCATCCAGTCACAGTTATACTATTGGCCAGAGCAAAATATTCACGCTCATTGGCCCCAGGCCTGCCAGCAAAGGTATGTTTTTAAAACCTTTAAAAATGTCAGAAGAGTGGGGGCACTGCGAATCTCCAGGGAGAGATTCCAAAGGACCAGAGTTGCCACAGAGAAGGCCCTTCCGCCAGGCCCTGACAGGCAACATTGCTTGGCTGGCAGGACCTGGAGAAGGCTGACTCTGTGGGATCTAACCAGTCGCTGGGATACTGAGGCAGGAGACGGTCCTGTAAGTAATCTGGTCCTAAGCCATGTAGGGCTATATAGGTGATGACCAACACTTTAAATTGCGTTCAGACACCTATCGGTAGCCAATGCAGCTCATAGAGTGATGGTGAATTGGTGATATATGCTCTCATGGCTGCATTTTGGACTAGCTGCAGTCTCCAAACATTCTTTAAAGGTAGCCCCATCTAGAGCATATTGTTGATAGTGGATCCATGTAAAATTGGCTCCATGAATCTCTTTAAGGATCCAGTAATCTAATTATCTTAATTCTCTTTTATCTGGGAAAATGTATTGAAATATGGTATTTTCCACAGGATCTTACTTTTATTACATAAGATTCTCATCGCAGATTAGATATAAGGTATTCTTCCACTGTAATTTCTTAAACGATTTTGGGGGGAAAATGTAATTCCACTCTACTTCAGGAATCAACTTCCTTCCTTAACTTCCTTCCTTCCTCCTTTCCTTCCTCCCTGTCTCCCTTCTTTCTCTTTCTCTCTCTCTCTCTCTCTCCCCCTCTCTCTCCATGTGGCTGGCAATGGTGTATAGCAGTTTTCTTCAAATTTTTGCCCATCATCAGACATATTAGGCCAGGAAGGAAGGAAGGAAGGAAGGAAGGAAGGAAGGAAGGAAGGAAGGAAGGAAGGAAGGAAGTTATTACTGAATTCCTGGGTATATAACCTTAGCTGAACATAGTTCTTAATTCATTTCTGGGTGTCTTCCCCAGTCGGAAGTCTTCCATTCCTAGATATTAGGATGTAAAGCTGCCAAACAACTTTAACATCAGTTCCCAGTGGAAAGTCAAATGAGTCGCTGAATGTTCAAACTGTAGAAATACATATAAATGACCACACCAAAAAATTGCCATGCTTTGAACTACCACCTCAGCAATGGACAATCCTAAATAGGTTTTGCATCTCACATGACATCTCCCTGTATAAACTGGCCATACTGTAGTTTCCCCTGCTCAGTGTGGGATCCCACATCAAACAATAGATCACATTCTGCCTGGCTGAGGTCCAATATCTGATTTGTTTAATATAAATGATGCTTCAATGGTTGGATGGCTTAACCAGTGATGGCTAACACTTTTGTCGCTGCACGCACGCACCCATAATGCAATGCACATGTGACACCCCCCCATGGGCCTATCATGGGCCTAGACATTGATATTTGAACATACATCTTTTTGACATTTATACTTTATCATGTTTTATTAATTTAGATCAGTGATTCTCAACTTTTTTAATGCTGCGACCCCTTAATACAATTCCTCGTGTTGTGGTGACCCCCAACCATAAGTCTAGTGCCAATTCTCCCAACAGAACTTTAAGCTGATTGGCAGCAAGGTCAGAGGCGTACCCCCACTGTAAACGCCTGATTGGTTGGATTGTAAAAACATGTTTCAAGGAGCCGGAATAGAAGCATTAGTTCCTAGCACCATGGGGAATTTGTCTTAGGCAACCGCTAAGACTCCCAAAAGAGTTCCGACCGCCAGGTTGAGAACCACTGATTCAGATGATATGTAAATATATATAGCTGATCCATGAATGATAAATTATATGGTAAGCAAGTAAATAAGTAAGTGTCCAGAGTTACTCAAAAGAATAATTCAGCCAGCACCCTACAAGTGAGTTGGAGACCACATTTTGAACCTCTAAGGCATAAATGGGAAATGTTTTTAAGGAAGTAAATAATTCTAATGTGATGGGAACATACAAAGCTGTTTTAATCCCACCTGACAGTCCTTCTAATTCTGTATTACTCTGACTGATAGCAGATTTCTTGGGTGCCTGGGAAAAGCTTTTCCCATTGCCTGCTACACTATATATATGAAGGATTATTATTTTATTATTATTATTATTTACTTGATTTGTATGCCGCCCCTCTCTGTAGACTCGGGGCGGCTATGGTGGGGTGTTTACACAGTGAGATTCTGTATCCAGGTTAGTGAAATCTTTATATATGAATATATATGTGTGTGTCTGTGTGTCTGTATGTCACATATTTGGCTGAATTTGAAAATTAAGGGAGACTAGGATAGATCTATTTCGGCCTTATTTTGGCCTCATCAGCTAGCCATACCCTCACTGGGACTTGAACCTGCAACCTTGGCCTTGTAAGGCATAAAATTAACCTCTAGGCTACAGTATCCAATCCCTTCAGCTCTGTACCAGGGAAGGGTTACATATTTTTGTGTCGAATCACCCTGGTATATTGAAGGAACATCACAGCTCCTATTTTGCCTCTTGGCCCAACCCAGGGTGCTTTCCAAGGCAGTTAATTTATTAATAGCCGACAAACAAATATATACATACATACATAAAAGCAGTGAGTTATTCATTCTCATAGCTTTTATTCTTCTAAATTCCATTTTCATTACTTTTGGAGGAGCTTGAGAAATCTAACAAGATACAAAAGCCAAATAAACCGAGTCTTATGGGCTTCAGTCTTATAATTTTACCACCAGTGGCCATACCTTTGTGCAGATGTGTGAGTGGAGAAATGCATGGTGGTCCCTATACTCTTCATTATTTTTTTATGACTGAGTATGTGTCTTAGCATGGAAATTCTGCTGCCATCTCAGCCCAAGGAATGGCCTTGAAGGACAGGATGAAAAGTTGCTGCCAAGGTAATGGAACAATAATCAAGGCGTGGACCCATTCCATGAAACTAGTTTTGAGTAAACATTTTCCCTTAGTTCACATTTAAATAAAGTGAGAGAAAGATGACTCACATTTTCACTTGCAAGATTCTGTTGCTCTGGCTGTTACAATAATACCAATTTTTCATCACCTGTGTGACATTTCTTTCTTGGTCTGGTCTACCTTATAAGATTGTCAGTTCCCATTTATTTGTGCATTCAACCAAACAATCTTTATAAAGAAAGATAAATATTCTGGCACTTGAAAAGTATTAAAAGATGGTGCTTAGGTACACGTTGGTGGTATATATAAATTGTCTGTATATTTATAATCCCTTTCTAATACTAGCATTTATTATGTATGCTACTTTCCTCACTGCTTTAAATTTTAACTTTTTTTTAGCTTGGATTCTTAATTGGGGGTTTGCTTCATTTTTAAAGTAAAATTTAAATTCACTTTCATCCTAATTACAGGATTTAATCTGCCTTTTAAGTGTTTGGAAATTTTTAGCAGTTTCTTTGAGGCAGCTGTTTAGAAAACAACATTAGCTATAACATGCACTTCATCTCTCTCCCTCTTTCTTTATGATGATGGGGTAAAGGAGCATTTTGACATTACTGTAGAAATCAGGAACAAATCGTTAGAATATGTACACAAGCAACAGGGTCTAAACATTTAGTGGATAACTATAGGCTGTACTCAAATATAATTATTGAAGCATATCTGTTGGTATAATGGTATATATGGGAAAGACTTTGGGAGATGGAGTGAAAAGGAATTGTCAGATAAGAGAAGCCTAGTCTGCACCTGTATAATGAACATGGCAAGAAGGGACTTTCTCTAAATCAGTGATTTTCAACCTTTTTTGAGCTGCGGCACATGTTTTACATATACAAAATCATGGGGCACATTGAGCAGGGGGGGGTGGGGGGGGCTAAAAAAGTTTGGACAAAAAAACTCTCTCTCTCTCTTCCTCCCTTTCGCTCTATTTCTCTCCCTCTTTCTCTCTTTCCCTTCCTTCCTCTCTCTCCATCCCTCTTTCTTTCTCTCTTTCTTCCTTCCTCTCTTTTTTGCTCTCTTTCTATCTCCCTCCTTCCCTGCCTTTCTTTCTCTCTCTCTTGCTTTCTTTCTTTCTATCTTTCTCTCTCTCTTGCTTGCTTTCTCCCTCTTTCTCTTTCTCTCTCTCTTTCTCTCTCTCTTGCTTTCTTTCTCTCCCTTGCTGAGCTTCGCGGCACACCTGACCATGTCTCGCGGCACACTAGTGTGCCACGGCACACTGGTTGAAAAACACTGCTCTAAATGACTTAGAAGGGACTTTCTCTAAATTCTTGGGATTTACAGTCAACAGTAGAGGAACTGTATTTTCAGACTTGTAGGATTACAAGCAGTAATGGGCAGCCAAAATTTTCACTGCCACACTGTGGGTATGGCTTATTTTGTGGGTGTGGCTTGATGGTCACATGACTGGGTAGGAGTGGCTTGCTGGCCATGTGACCAGGTGGGAGTGGCTTGAACGATCATGGTTCAAGTGAATTGTTAAGTCCTCGACTTACAACCTCACCAATGTCACTCTCTGGGGTGACAATTAGCTTCGTGTTTCCCGCGCTCTCCTTCCTGGGTCACTCCCTGCCTCAGGCTGGGTAGCTAGACGAACAGGTGCCAATCAGTTGTTGAGAAAAGATGGGGGAGGAAATGGGCCCCCTGCAACTCCTGCTGGTGCTGGTCTCCCTGCCGCTTTCCGAGGAGGGGGAGGGGAGGGGAGGATGTTCAGCTGGAGCTGGGCTCACAGCTTCATTTATGTTGTGAGCCGCCCCGAGTCCTCGGAGAAGGGCAGCATACAAATCCAATAAATGAATAAATAAATTTCCAACAGTGGAACTGCGTTCCACCCTGTCCTGCCTGTTTCCCACCCCTGCTTACAAAGTCTACCAGACAGGAAACATGATCTTTCTACTTTATTGTAATGCTAAATTAACAGAATCTTGCAAGTTTGAAAATATAATTTTCTTGCTGTTACTTTTGCAGACTGAGAGAACTTAAGGAAGATTGCCTTCTGAATCTCTTGCTCTGTCCACTATGCAGCTGTGGGATATGCTATCTCTTACATGATAGTTCCCGGGGTAGCATCTCTTTCTTCGTGCCATTACAGTTAGGAACAAAATACTGTAAAATGATTATCAGAGGAACTTTCTGAAATGTTAGCCAAAAGGACAAAGTGTTTCTTCTGCCTGTCCTGTACTACACTACACTACACTACACTATCTGCATTCAATGATTCAGTTAGGCCTTTGGGGATCAGGCTTGGATTCATTTGTATTTGAGAGTTGAGAACTCTTTTCTGCCTTTATCGACAAGCCATTGCCTTATTTTTTGCATTTCTGGAGCAGCCTTTGTCCCTCATTTGATTAATTGGGAATATGGGATTGAATGTTAAATAGGGATTCCCTCAAATTTTCACCTCAAACAAAATGAGAAATGAATTTAAGGGCTCTGCCTTAGGCAAAACATCAGAGGAATTTGGAGGGAAGCCAAAAGAGCTCTGAAATCTTAAATAAAAGCTATAGGGATTTAGGGGTCTTTTAAAAAAAAGTATGACTGGAGAAATCCGAAGCAAACTTGCAGATCCCTGATTAGATAAAGCATGTGAAATTTTTCAAATGAAACTAAAGGGAGATTTGCTCATATAAAACTCCTTAGGTAGCAGGTACCTATTCATACTTTGAACCAAAACTCATCCAGTATTTTCATAATTTACTCTTTCTTAGTTGAAGGTTGTAGGGATCTGACTCTTTGTAGAATAAATGTGATATAAATAAATAACATATGCTAACAGAGAGCTGTAGTTGAAGCAGCATTGCAGTTTGCCCTATGAAATAGGAGGTAGCAAGTTCAAATGGCATTAAAACAAAAAAAGGGTATCTTATTGATTTTATTGGTTTTGGTTTTAAATTATAGGAAGATAGTAAAGTTATTGTCTTCTCTTCTTTAACTTCTCTACACCTATATCAGGGGAAGAAGATTAATAGTACTGATTTATTTTATAGTGTAATTAAAAAACAAGTGCTCTTTGAAAGCACAATTGCAAAATATTACTCATTTTCAAGCTACAACAAATGTTTTGAAAATGTTTGGAGATTGACTTCTAAGTAAAGGCATTTTAAAGATCAGTTTGATCGTTATGCTGGAATAAATCAGATTCTATTCTATATGTGGTAGACTTGTGACATGAGGAAACAAGATTATCAGTAGTATATTCCAAAACCCATTGCTATCAGTTCATGCTCATGTGTGATACGTCTGCACAGAACAGTCCTGGATGGTTGAGTGGAGCCTTCTGTTGTCAGCACTACTGGTTTGCAAAACTGGGCCAAACTGGGAGCAACCCACCACTGAATCTTATGTACTAAAAGTATTTGTTCCTGGGTTTTTTCATAGTATTTTTAAATGTTTTGATATATGCATCTGTGTGTGTGTCACTATTAGTTTGACAGATTTAATAGACAAAAAAGGAAAAGGGCCATTCTGTTAACGTAAATATCATTTTCAGCAGTGAAGCTCTCAAATTCCATTCTCGATATTCAGAAATACTGTACAGTGATTTGTACCTTCTCAGTAATGAAAAGCTGGATTTTAGTTGTTGATTTAAATGAATGAATGTCATTCATAAATTTACACAGGTATTTTCTGGTTTTCATTTCATAAAAGTTTCTCCAGTACTGTGATAATTTCCCTCTAGCATTTTACAACATCTTCCAAAAATTATCTAAGCATTGTGCTACTATAGCAGTAATGAAGACAAAGTTTTTGATTGCTTTAGTGATGAATGGGAAATGACCTATGAGAAGTGTTTAATGGTTGTAATTTGGTGCATTGCAGTCCTTCCTTTAGCTACTGAAATTAACATTTAAGTAAGTTGACAAAATTATCAAACTTATGTCAATGGAACAGATAATGGAACATTTGGGACCATTTTTTCTTTCACGTGCATGCTTTGTACAATGGTAAAATTGTTATGTCCTTCTTTATAATGATATTAAACAAATATTTAGTTTATTTAATCAACATACATGCCCTTCATGGCATCGGACCAGAATATCTCCGAGACCGCCTTCTGCTGCACGAATCCCAGCGACCGATTAGTTCCCACAGAGTCGGCCTTCTCCGGGTCCCGTCAACTAAACAATGTCGGTTGGCGGGCCCCAGGGGAAGAGCCTTCTCTGTGGCGGCCCCGACTCTCTGGAACCAACTCCCCTCAGAGATTAGAACTGCCCCTACCCTCCTTGCCTTTCGTAAACTTCTCAAAACCCACCTTTGTTGTCAGGCATGGGGGAATTGAATCATCTCCCCCGGGCCTATATAATTTATGTATGGTATGTTTGTAGGTATGTCTGCTTAAAAATGGGTTTTTTTAACTATTTTAAATTTTAAATTGTATATTATTAGATTTGTTATGAATTGTTTTATTGTGTTGTGAGCTGCCCCGAGTCCACGGAAAGGGGCGGCATACAAATCTAATAAATAATAATAATAATAATAATAATAATAATAATAATAATAATAATAATACATATGAGCCTGGTGCCAAGATTCTATACTGTTGTACTGTCCTCTTTCTTTTTTTCCCTATTATACATCAGTTCAACAATTAATAAATGGGGGAAATTATTTCTGTGTAATGCGGCATGAAACAGTGGATTCCTTATCTTATAGAGTAGCACCTGGAAGTCATTCCATCCATAA